>NW_027263584.1:0-126522 GCF_044049455.1 Aspergillus lucknowensis | reverse complement strand
AAAAAAAAAAAAACTTGGTCTCATTTCCAGCAAAAGAGCCCTGCAAAACCTCCCATACCCTCATTGCTGCAAAGTACTCTGGAGGATGGAGTTGGACGGATTGATCATATTTTAGCTCTTGGTCTAGCCCCTATTTAGGCTTAGCTCATCCTGCTGATGAACCTTGCTAATAAAGTGGGTCCTTCAAGTTTTCTGGGCGTTGACACGTGGATGAGACAAACAGTGCAAACGGCGCTTCACCTTTGCATCATTACATCACCCTCGTTTCTCTTCTTTGGCAGGTTGCGGTCCCCTGGGAAATATATTTCAATCCTGAGAACGGGTACCACGAGTTACGAGGATACAAGCACGCTTCTTAGAGAAGAGCTAGAAGGATTTTTCATACTCCGAGCCCTAGACCTAAATGTACATGGCTAAAATAATATCGCAAGCAAATATCAAGTAAGCAACACAGAGGCGCCAATATGGTGAGAAAAGGAATTGTAATGATGCCGAAAAGTCCGACCAATGCCGGGTAGCATTTCAAGTAGAAACAAGGGAGTCATATCGTGCTTCCATTACTCATGTAAGTAAGTCGTTGATCAGAGGAATTTCTTAGGCATGTTGGCCCGGCGGCGCTTGTAGACGATGTATGAACCAGCGAGGAGGATTTGGACGGCGACAATGACGAAAATGAAGAAGCCCATGCGGGGCGTCGACGCAGTAATGACTTTTGCGGTAGGTTAGCAAGCTGGATTTAGGATAGGCTTGTCTGTGAGCTTACCGCTGAGTAAATTGTCCTTGATGTTCTCAGTCAGACTGAGATGTGAGGATCGCAGGGTCTCTTGCAGCTGGTTGAACTTGTCACGATAATCCTTGCCCTCTAGGTCTCGTTGGATAGACAGTACACTCTGCTCCAGTCTTTGGAGACGAGCATCCAGAGCGGCAACCTGCTCCTTTGTGGCTAACTTC
This sequence comes from Aspergillus lucknowensis, assembly GCF_044049455.1. Lineage (NCBI taxonomy): Eukaryota > Fungi > Ascomycota > Eurotiomycetes > Eurotiales > Aspergillaceae > Aspergillus > Aspergillus lucknowensis. The sequence goes on along the minus strand of NW_027263584.1, from coordinate 125,571 downwards.
TGGAGAAGATCCGCCTGTTTGGATTCAAGCTTGTTGCCTTGATTACCAATCTCTCGGAGGATATTGTTAGTAGCGTGGTTAATAAGTTGGATCCGACTTCCGAGGTCCGCGAACTGCTCATTAATTGAGCTGAGATCGTTTGGCGCGGCCTGTCCCTGTTGAGCGCCGCCTTGTGGCGAAGCAGCAAGAGGCTGCTGGTTGTTGTTCTGTTTCTCTGCCGGCGGGGCTTTTTCAACGCCTGATGTTGCAGTCCGTAGAACGACCTTGAAGATCTCAAAAGAGTCTGGGTTCTCGGGAGTTGCAGCAGTGATACCGATGGTATTTCCAGCAGGAAGGGAGACCTGGGTGCTATTAGCAAAGACATTTACGTGCATTATGCGGAGATACCAACTTTGTCGGTTGAGAAGCATGGCTTGTCATCGACGGTAACTTCAAACATGACATTTGTATGCTTGACACGGATGACAGATGGTCGGCCTAGGTTACGGTAGGAGTAGTCGCAATGCCCAAAAGCCAGGCTGTCAACACTCCTATGGCTCTTGTAGTCCGTCGTTCCGTCGTTGAGAAATCCTCTGATGCTACCACCCTATACCAATATTAGCAGACCGAAGTGTCCGAGGAGCGCGAGTTCCCGTACCCTTCCGCTATGCGTATCCACGACAAGAGCAAATCCATCCCACTGGCCCACAGTGTAGATGCTCGCAGAGCCGACATTCTTCATCCCGTCTTTAGCGTACCATAGCTGGAGGTTGCCTCCCGCCCTCTCAACACCAGTTGCGCGGAACTGAAACTCGGCCGCCCATTCTTGCTCGGATACACTACTTCAAGTCAGTATGGATGTGCACAGCCTCAAGATTTAAAGCAGGTGGCTTACGGGCTTTGAGCCCAGGCAAACCCTCTTGTGTTTCCCGGGTAGGGTGGCGTGAGGATGAGTTTATTGGAGAGCTGCGCAGATTAGCATTCCAGGAACTTGTTGCCTGATTCACGGGCTTAAGGACACACAATCTGCGGGAAATGCCCTTCTCCCCCTAGGTCCCATCCTGGGATGCCTTCTCGGCTAGGTGCTACACTATTTAACCTGTCAGTCGTTGTAAAATCAAAAGGAAAAGATGCGGCGCAGCTTACATAGCGCCATGGCCAAAACTTGAAGACTCAATTACTGTCTGTGCTGTGACGACGGTGGAGAGAAAGAGAATCGAAGCTGGAATCTTCATAGTGGATCGTGCCTGGATGAATCCCACCCCGCAGGTAAGTGATACCAATTGTCGTATGAGGCCAGTAGAAAGTGTACCCAAGTAAGAACAGAGAGCCTGAAAGGGGTATCAGGAGCTGAAGGTGGAAAAGGAATTGATATCAAAAAAGGGTCTATATAGTCAAGCTCCGAACCAAGCTCCGCGGTAGTACAGCGTGGAGATCACACAATTGTGGCGATCCCACCCAAGAACGATGGCAATTACACGGAAATGGATGTTTCTTGCAATGAAAGGTGTAACAGAATGTCGGCGATCGAATAGCGGATACCGAGCCTGTCGAAGCACCTGAAATGGAGCTTTTCCCCGCGATCTCCAGATTATTGAAGGACACACTGGCCTTTCTTCCGCCGCCCCTGGAGATCCAGACGCGCGGTCACGTGCAGCCCTCCAGCCCATCTCAGGGCGGCTCTCCGCACGCTTCTCTCTTCCAGCATTGGAAGAGCATAGAGCTTCACAGAGCTCGCTGGATGTCCTTCGCTCATTACCCATACATCCGTGATGCCAAGGGATAGCTCTAATAGCTGAGATGTACCCTACCCTGACGCAATGCGCCATTGTCGCAACAGCGTTCAAAATCCTCCTGTTCCCCGCCTAGTACGTTACTTTTGCTCATGGATTGCTCTCCATGTGGCTTATGCTGATATGAGGTTGTATATGGCACAGCAAGTCAACTGACTTTGAAGTTCATCGCAATTGGCTCGCCATCACCCATTCGTTGCCTGTCAAAGAATGGTACTACGAGGTACCTGACACCTGCTCTGTGTGGTTCCAATAGTCCAGCAAATAATTTGTCTTTCTCCAGAAAACCTCGGAATGGACGCTTGATTATCCCCCTTTTTTTGCGGCGTTTGAGTGGGTGCTTTCCCAGCTGGCGCGATACGCGGACCCGGCAATGCTAGTTGTCAAGAACCTGAATTATGATTCCTGGCAGACCATTTATTTTCAGAGGTCGTCAGTTATTGTAACAGAGCTTGTTCTCCTCTATGCTCTCAACAAGTCAGCATTATCCTTTGCTTGCGTGAAGAAGAGTACTAACTTAGCTATCCAGATTCGTCAAGTCCGTCCCTTACCCGAGTCAACATCTCGCACATGCTGCAAGCCTGTCGATTCTACTGTCGCCCGGATTATTCATCATCGATCACATACATTTCCAGTATAATGGCTTTCTCTACGGGATTTTGATACTGTCGATTGTCTGGGCTCGGAAACAGTCGACATTACTCTACAGCGGCATTGCTTTCGCCGTTTTGCTTTGCTTGAAGCATATCTACCTATACCTTTCTCTCGCCTATTTTGTCTACTTACTGAGGGTCTACTGCCTAGACCCAAAATCAGTCTTTCGACCCCGAATCTGGAATGCGATCAAATTGGGCATGAGTGTAACCACGGTGTTTGGACTAGCATTCGGCCCGTTCGCTTCTTGGGGCCAACTTCTCCAGCTGAAAGGTCGACTGTTCCCGTTCTCAAGAGGCTTATGCCATGCGTATTGGGCGCCGAATGTCTGGGCAATATATTCTTTCACGGATCGCATTCTGATCCCCTGTGTGTATAGAGATTCTAGAATCTCTGGATAGTTTCGCTAATTCTCACAGTTGCCCCAAGACTCGGACTTCCGGTCAACGACGATGCCCTCTCAAGCGTCACCCGTGGTCTCGTTGGCGACACATCTTTCGCCGTCCTCCCCGAAATATCGAAAGAACACACATTCGGTTTGACACTTATTTTCCAGCTGGTACACTCAACCAACCCCTCACTCCAACCACCATTCATTCTAATACTCACCCGCCACAGCTCCCCCTAATCAAACTCTGGCGCCGCCCAAACCCCGACACCTTCATCGGAGCTCTCACTCTCTGTGGCTACGCCTCCTTCCTATTCGGCTGGCATGTCCACGAGAAAGCCGTCCTCCTAATCATCATCCCATTCGGCCTAATCGCCCTCAAAGACAGACGTTATTTCAGCGCCTTCAGACCCCTAGCCGTAGCGGGGCACGTTTCTCTTTTTCCACTGCTCTTCACGGCAGCTGAGTTCCCGCTCAAGACCATCTACACGCTTTTCTGGCTCATTCTATTCCTATTCGTGTTCGATCGGATTGCACCCGTTCCCGAGAGACCGCGGATTTTCCTTGTAGATCGGTTTTCATTGCTTTACATAACGGTGTCGATTCCGCTGATTGTTTACTGCTCGCTTGTTCATCAGCTTATTTTCGGTCTGGAGCAGTATCAGTTCTTGCCGCTGATGTTCACGAGTAGTTACTCTGCTCTCGGTGTCGTTGGGAGTTGGGTTGGGTTTATGGTCGTTTATTTCACGGCTTAGTGTTCGAGATATAGATGAGTGAATACTGAAGTATCGTAGCTCTTTCGCGCTCCGTGCTTGTTGGTTAGACCGTCAGATTTTAAGGTAACTGGGAATTGTTGATCCATGGCACCCTAATGCGTCGTCCAGCCATAGTGGAGGAACGGGGAAAACTATCTAGATAAACCATCGTACAATACATATGCGACAGATCGTATGGCCCAGTAATACAAATCCATTATCCCGATATCAACCAGTTTTCCCAGGCGTCGGGGTAACATGGCAATCCCGCCATGGGGGGCAGAACATGGGAAACTCGCTATGGTGCCGAGAGCGTCTAGTTCAGCCTAGCGCAGTTTCATTGCTGAGCGACGGAAACCCAGCTTTCTTTGCCCCTTTACAGGCCCCCCGAAGACGATTGGTTGAATAAGGCAAAGACAAAGAGAGAACTGGAAACGGCGAATAAATCGGTGATGTGATAAGACATGGTAGAAAGAAAAGTGGAAGCGGAACAAAGGGGGTTAGGAAGTCACCGTCGGACCTTATGCAATAATCGACGCGCTGAGCGATGCCATACTCTATGCGCCAGGGAACCTTAAATCCAAAGCAGATGTAGAGGAAAAAGCGGACGGAAAACAAGACCGTCCATTGCCAAGTGAAATCATTCATCATAAGCGATATGCTGCAAGAAATCATGAGGAAATTGAAGGCAACGGCCTTAAAAAGCTGACCTGGCGCGCTGTTGACCCGTTGTAGATTCAAAATCAAGGGGCGGGGTGTTCCCAGATTGTAGGCTCAGCACCTTGATGCGTTGATCGATGAGTTTTTGGAGACTACGCAGGGACGCAATCTCGTTATCGGGGGGTGGTAGGTCATTAGGTGCGTTCGCTTTGAGCTGATCAATCAAGAGGCTGATCCCCCCATCTTCGTCTTGCCAGGTGACTCGATGACTTTGTGCGAAGGATACCAGGTTTGCAGCAGCCTCGCGCTCAGCGACCGTCCGCGAGTTCAATATTGCGGCTGTGGTATCTTCTTCTACAATAGCCGGCTTTTGAGATGCATAGAATGCGTGTGCCTGGGAAGTAAGGGCATCGAATTTCGTCTTGGCATAGTCGTAATACCTGTTAGCAGCCTTTTTCTTCGCCGCCGCAAATTCGTTCTCCCTACACGCATTGTTAGAGGGGGTAAAGTGCACAAAATGTCGGTACCAACCTTTTGACTCTCTCAATGAAGTTGAGTTTAACCCCTTTCTCCGAAACACGGTAAGTGACACCCTCCTCTTCTTGATCCTCGAGGTTCTCCTCTTCGTCCTCGTCTGGAAGGACCTCAATATCGACATAGCGTGGGTTCTTGGGGCGCCTGATGCGTTTTATTGCCTCATGGCCTTCTTCGTCTCTGACGGTATAGTACATATCATGCCAAACGTGATTCGGACACATCCAATTATGATGAAGGCGGTCGCTACCAGGTCGTTGGGTTGGTGGAACAGCCAACGGCGGATCAACACAATCCATGTGGAAAGCGCAAGGGCAATAGTCACATTGAATGATGGGCCGACGGCCATTGGTTGTGCGACCACATTTGACGCAGAAGATAAGATTCCCCTTTGCATCTATGGTACGCAACAGGAAGGGGTCGTCATAGCGACCAGAGCGGCTCCCTCGCGCCGCACGAGGGTTTATGCGTGGTAGCGGAGCCACCTCTTCACATCTTCCGTCGTCGCCGGTCCGAACTCCGGCAAAAAAGTCTCGTATGCGGGTTGGTAACGTGAAGTCCTTCCCAGATGTCTTATCCAGGCCACCAAGTAACGTGCCCAGGGACCTTGAGACGGAGCATTTGGGGCAATACCAGTCGCCTTCTGGGGGATTTGCAGGGTCCAGGGGTGGTTGAAGGCAGGAGAAATGGAAGGAGTTGACGCAACCGTCGCAGCACAAAAGCTGGCCACTGCGTCGGCAATTTCGGCAGAAGTCATTATTTTCGAGCCGTTCGTCATCACTATGTTAATTCAGCAACCTGAATGTCAGAAGAACTATCGGCAAAGAAGTAAAGGATTGTAAGTGTGCACAAATACAGAACGTACGTTGGGGACGGCGTTAAACGCCTGTTGTCGCCGGCATCACTGCTTGCCACACTCTCTGACCGTCCTCTGCGGTCCCCCGCAGGAGGAGCCACATTCGTCAAAATAGGGCCAGGTGATAATATATTGGAAGGGGTTTTGGACCTCAAAGAGGAGCGAAGCCCACTTTCGGAAGGCACAATCCCTGGGAAGGATCTCTGCAGTCGGGTCTTTTTGGCTTGAACAGCCTCTGTCGAGAGCCCAGGGTCCCCGGATATCGCCTTCCGCTGGAGGCCACCAGATGGAAATAAGGAATGGCGCTCAGAGATATCCTTTCTTTGCGTCGCGCTCCTGGACTGCTTTCCTTTCCTCGAACGAGCAACCGACGACCCAGAAACCACAACAGGCGCATACGTTTCGGCATCGAGGGATTTGGCGGAAGATAAAGAGGAGTCGCTACTTGCAGAACGAGCCCTCCCTATGGCCGGGATTGCGGTGGGCTCATCTATCGCAACTCGCTCTGATTGCATTTCTTTCCAAGCACTTCGCATCACCTCTTGGAACATAGACCTCTCCGGGGGGCCCGGAGTTTCTTGACATACCCCATCCAAAATCATTAATGCGGAAGGATCATGGCCACATTTTTCCCACATGCGAAGCAACCCCCTAATGACTGGGCGGTTGTCCGCCTCCGAAGCTAAACGCAGGGCGTTCCGAACAGCATCCCTAAGCTTATCAACATCCGCGTCCGCGGAACTGGGCACGGGGAGTACGGTAAATGCTGCGAGGTCCTCTTCAAATGGGGGTTTCTGAGAAACTGGATCAGGCAGCTGTTCTTCAGCAGGGGTCAACGGGGTTTGCGGCTTGTCATCACTCTTCTCCCCATTCACCACATGCTGGGGGTCCTTCTTGGCAGGGATGCTGGGGGTACTTGGCTTCGAGGGAACTAAACCGACTTTGCGCAAATCCGCGGCAGATGGCATCACTCCCAGCGGGCGCATAGTTGCCAGAACGGGGTTCGCATCACTCGACACAGCTGACCATGGCGTATCGTTATAGCTTGGGACGGGAGCCCTCAGCTCTGGCTCAGTCCACTCTACACTCCGTCCGAAAATTTGAGTGCCATTAATTCCATTTGTTGAAGTGTCCTCAGGCTGATCAGATTGCGACTGGCTCGAAACCGGGGTGTCCTGGAGCGGATCGGTTGGCACCCGGGAATTCCCGCCAGTCCGCCGTCGCTTTCGTGGCCTGGTAGAATCTGTAAAAGAGGACGCAGTGCTTGCCGTGTGTGGCGCAGGAGTTGACGGTCGGGAATCGTTTGACCCTGCGTGCGACGACGAACGGAGATTCGGAGCCATTGTTGGAAGGCAGGGCACGACAGTCGCGAGGCCTAGCGAGCATACGGTTAGCCTCAACAGGAACTTTTTTTTCTCGTTTCCTAAATACTTCAGATAATAAACAACTTACTGATCAACAGACACCGAGAACTCCGCGACCGTGCCCGGCGTGGCTGGTTGGAATCGTGGCCAGCCCGCGCGGTTGAAAGAAGAAAGATTGCGGAGTTGGGAGCGACGGGAGTTTTCGAGGACCGAGCCCCAATCACGCCTCCCAGGGGTTCGCCGCGGAAGCTCTCCCAACCACAAGACTCTCACACCTGGATGGGTGGATAGATCGTTAGTTTTCGAAATCTAAGTAATAATTATCAGGGATCCAATCATGCAAATTCCGCTCATATCCCGAAGAGGTGGCCTCACCGAATGATCACGTCTGGTGCCTCTTGGGGATTACTGCCCAAGTGACTGAAGAACGGCGACAAAGGACCGTCTTTGGAAGACACAAGACGTAGATCAAAACGCGAATGTAGGGGATCCCAGGCCAAATAAATTCGAAGAAGGTTTCAAATGTCTTATGAATGACCTTGGCCCTTCTGTACAAGTCAGTATGACGGCCAGTATGGACCCACAGGTGAAGCTCGAGAGCAACAACCAAAAGCCAGCTTCAGACAAAGATAAATGAGACTTCCGATGGGTGTCAAAGCAAGGCAAAATGATGGAAAGTATCCAGACTGTCTTCTTTCGCTCTTTAAGCGATACGCCACTGATATTTGCCAAGTCATATGTAGCAAAGATGGAGGCACCTCTCGTAGACATACACGAGTCTCTCTCCCAAAGACGGATATAAGAGCTGTAGACTTACAGAGAGCAATGCGCAGAGTTACTCTGCAGACAACAAGAAGGGATCCTGCTGTCGTTCTTCGTCGCAACCGGAAGGGAAGGCCCTCCAATACTAGACGCGGCTATATTCCAGGGAAACACCCGAATTTCAAAGAGGGCCCAGGCACCTCAGAGTCTTGCAGGAGGCCGTTAGTGACCACGTTCCCTGTTGATAGGAGACGGAAGAGATGAGCCTGGAGCAGGAGACGTACAAAGATTGGAGTTCCGAGATGACCGGAGGCGAGGGACAAAGAGATTGAAGGACAGGAAAAGAGCAGGAGGCAGAGATCGAAGTTGAAAAGTGTTGCCGCAGAAAAGAAGCGCGATGTGTTATTGATGGAGTCTGCTCGATGGATGCAACACAGGCCACAAAGTAGCTTTCTTGTGTGGCTTCCAAGGTTTGTCTCCAGGATGGCGAAAGAAGGGGCTTGCAGCACCCGACAGCTGGAGCCCTCACGCTGGCTCTCAACTTGCGAGAGAGTTCAAGACCTTGCGTCCGCAGTACGAAACGCAATAATCAAGTTGGCGTGAATAGTAGAATCAACCCTGGGTTGGAGGCTGGCAGGTATAGCCCAGCTGCAGCTTTTTCGGGTATCAGGAGCAGGCCCGTACTAGTGGTTCTGCGAAAGGCGACCAGCGACAGAACAATAACAAAAAATGAATGGGGCAAGATGGGGCAAGCCGAAGTTATCTAATCCAGCTATCTCTAGGTAGATTAGGAAAGGGTGGCGGGTCGTTTGTGGAGGGGAAAGGAGGATGCCGGAGAAAGAAGATGCGAAGAGGCAGAGGAGCCTTTTCGTTGGCCCACACCCTGGGAGGGCACCAGCTCATCAGGTACCACATCAGATCCGACGACCACGAGGCTAAGCACTTTCAAATTAATATCTTCTGGTTGACAACTACGCTATTCTCTTGAGAGAGAGCCCTGTAGCGCTTTCAGAGAGACCTACCTCCTCCAGCTCATCGCTGACGGCAACCAGGGCAGTGGCCAAGAGTCTCGGGGATACTGGGCCATGTGTCGCAACAGACAGCCGGTCACACTCGGATCAGTATTTCCGTGGCATAGCCCTTAGATGGCCGGCTGGGGGAAATAAAGAATTTGTCAGGACAGAAAGCGGCAACGTCCGGCGTGCCCATCAAATTGTAACCGCCATGGCAGCCGAAGGTCAGCCGACCACGAGGGCTATTCGAGAAGGAAGGGACGATACCGCATCGCCTAAGGAGCAGAGAGGTACAGTGAGTGATTTCCCTTCCCATCCGGTACAGACATGAATGAGTTGCAGGGGGTCCTTCAAGCCACTCCTGAATGGCTTCATCCAGAGTATCAATCCACAAGAGCCAGCTTGCTTTCTAGCTGAGGGCAAACTCCTAGGAGCAGCAATATTGGGACCATTGCAAGAAACAGTTTCTGCCGAAAGGATAGATCATGTTAAGGAGTAGATTGGTGGTTCTAGTTTCCCCTTCACTATCTTCTGCTGATGCGACGTTCCATGTAACTCTTTAGTGTATACGTTATGTGACAAAGATTTCCAATGGGCATAGAGGGAGGATCAACTCAAAACCAACAAGTTGGTTTAATTCCCAGTTCTCTCCCCCTCCGGTAGGAAGACTCTCCATCCCCAGCTTATGGTAGGCCGCGTTAGCGGCCGAACAGCCACAGCATGGGGGCCCAGGCAGCAGTCTTGAGGTAGAACCGTGGAAGCGACCCAATTGATATAACAAGTGTATCCAACAAACTAGCACATCTACTCCTCGTCGCCGGACTCGTCTGCCTTCTTGGCCTTCTTCTTCTTGTTCTTGTTCTTCTTCGATCCAGTAGACTTCGACAAGGGGAGCTCCAAGATCTTGAGGATCTCTTCATCCTCAATTTTCTTGTCCGACTTGATCTTAGTAAAGTCAGGCGTAGCAGGAGCCGCGAGTTTGGTGATACCATTCTTGGTGATCGCTAAAACCTGTGAGCGAAATGACTCTAAACACAGCGGGAGCAGACGGGCCGCGAGCCGCGGTCCCAGAATACGAAAGGATCAGGACTCACCGATCGTGGTCAGAAGGCGGGAAACGGGGGCGTTATCAGCATCACCAGCCGGCTCATACTGCCTCAGGACGCCTCCACGAACGCACTCTAAAACACCGACCTTGGCGGCCTTCTCATCATCCAATTGTCGCAAGCTGAAGGGGAACTGGCCAAACTTCTTCACAACCTCGGACAGGATTTGTCGAGAGCTAGGCCTCTTGAGCTGATATGTTGTAGTGGTACGTCGGTGTAGAGTAGAACGGTGGGGGAGCGTCTTGACTTTTCCGGATCCAAGAGAGAGGCCAATCTCAACACCCCAAACCTCACCAACGTCGGGGACGCCCTCGCCTCTGACACCAGATCCAGGGGAGAGAATGATCTTCTTCTCCGCTTCGATTTCATTGCGCTCGAAAAGCCAGCTGGTGGTGTTCTCGACCACATTGCAGTCATACACCTTAGCGATCTTCTCGATCAGCTGCGTAATGCGAGCCTGGGTAGGAGGCTTCTCGGCCGCGGCCTTCTTTTTCTCCTCCTCGGATCCAGTGGCTAGAAGGCCGGGGGGTGCGATTAGCCTCAGAAGTAGCTCGTTAGCGTAGTAGGTGGCATGGATGAGGTCCGCCTCCCGGCCAGTAACCTCAGAAGCACCGACAACGACCATGTCGCAAACGATCGTTCCAAACCCATCGATCTGGGCGCCAAGCTGGATCTTCGCGATCTCACCCGCCTTCAGGGTGGTCTCGGCCTCCTGAGTGTCCGATACCAAGGGAGTGTATGGGGTCACATAGGAGCTCGGGGAGACTGTCGTTGGGTGACCAACACCTTTCAACAAAGCAGGTCAGTGCATCAATCCAGCGGGATGTCAGGTGGTTGAGCACGATGAGCAAGGTTTATAACGAACCCTTTGCAATTTTCTTGCCCTTGTAGACCTTAGCAAGCTCCTCCTCAAGGAGCTTGTCTCCCTGCTGGCAAATCTCAACGATTTTGGCACCCTCGACACATAGCGCTAGCCAACTAAAGTTAGAATTGTGATCCTAGTTGCAATGCAGCATGGTGAAACGCCTTGGGAAACGCACCTGAGACGGATTCAAGGACCTTGTGCGAAATCTGAGCAGCGGTCTTGTACTTGGTGAGGGTATCGGGGTTATTCAAGGTATAATCTAGAAGCATTCGGGGGATGGTTAGCAGCGACCATTGAGCAATAGGAAACGAGGCCGGAAGCAAGAGAGAAAGTCGGATCAACAAGCAGCTCAAATCTGGAATTTACGACGACCATCCCAGAAGCATGACGACTCCAGCGACCATGAACCGAGCGGGAACCCACAAACGCGGAGCTTTTCATATTGCAAAGAGGGGTATTGCTTTGGCAGTTAACACTTACCAACCTCGGGGGTTTGGGCTTCGGCCATTGTGAATAGTTTGAATCAACCTCACAGCAACGCGAGGATAAGAGGAGTCAACGGGCTCAGAAGCAACAGTCGTGCGGAGCAGGAGGAGGTGGAGGAGGAAAATCAGATAGCTTCGTCCGCAAGATGGAGCTCGAGTCGTGTGCACCCACCCAAGGCTTGACGGCAAGCTGTAATTACGTACCACGATTACACCTCGGCGGGGCCAACCTCTGCAGAGGCCTACTCCCGATCTGTACTTAGGAGTGCTATGTAGCATGCCCAAGTAGCAATGAGGGGCTGGTCTTGGTAGGGCTTTGTACGGCAATTACCGTTTATTACCACTGGCAGACCGCCCACTTTCTCTTCTTTGCCGTCATCCAGCTCGAAGTCGAGGACCATGGATCGGTCCTTGAGCTTGACACCATGTTCTACGAGGTAAATTCTGCTGCTCTTTTGAGATCAACAAGAGTTTTATCCTCATTTCAGTCGCGTTGAATGCTTGCGCAGCCAGGAACACACAATGACATCATCCCATATCATCCCAAGCCCGCAACCCAGTGACCATGCGCCGTGTCTTTCAGGCATCCAACGATGTCTGAGTTTGCTGAGAAGAGAGATGCAGCACGCAGAAGCATTGCGTTTACTCGACTGATCACCTCGCACGATTTCAGCCTGGTCTATTACAAGGCACTTTGATCGGAGGCCGTTCAGGTGTCTCTCCAAGAGCGCACTCCTCATATTCTAATCAAATGTCGGTTTTTCGGGGTAATACTAGGCAACGTTGTGGTGATCAGGCAACCCTTGCATAATTTTACTCGGAAGATGAGTCGAGCAGCAACCTGTTTCTTGGAACCGTGGTGGTCCTGTTGAATTTAGAAACATCAATCACCAAGCCGCTGAATTTTGTCGTCAATTGGCCGGCTGGCCTAATGGTAAGGCGTTGCTCTCCTAATCAGGAAACAACTAAAGCAAAGATTCTCGGTTCGAGCCCGGGGTCGGTCGATTTTTTTAACGTTCGACCGCAACTGCCACAAATGTTCTCCAGAGCCTCCCATTTTAGACCGCTTTTGGACATTTTTTCCGCCGTTGAAGAACTCCGACTTGACGAGCCTAGTACTTTTGCCCGACATAGTGAGTGGATAGCATATTCATGATGGGACGGGGTTTCTAGTCGGCCATTGCAGCCAGGCTGCTGGGACATAAATATATTTTCAGCGGACCACCACTCCGCTCCACCCGGGTGCCGTAAGACTGTCGGCCCGCAGAGTCCTGCGGGCTAGTAATCAGTTGCAAGAAGCCTGCAGGTCTCCAAAGAAATCTGCAGGAGGGAGCTTAGCAAAAGGATAACGGCGAGCTAGAAGCTATTGTGGGGTTTACCCCTTTCCTTTGTTGTCATGGGTTGGGTTCCTTTTCTGTGATAGATTCTTTCCTTCTTTATCATCTTGATCATCTCGCATGTCTAGTTTCGACCTTTCTCAGAGATTGTTTCTTGCCTTTCCTATGCAATATTGGCCGTAACCGATACAACACTGCCCCCTCGGGCCCGACCGCATATTGGCGGGTTCGTAAACCGCGTGTTGGTACCGTTCACTTCACCGGCTAAGTTCTGCTGCGAGTCGTCCTGGGGATGCTGCGACCAATGTGATTCTTACATATCTGGCGTAATCACGGGGTTGCGTCACGCTTCTCCTCACTTGAGCGACGCTGTCCGAGCCGTCTCTCCGCCCAACAGAGTCAGTCGACCTCGACACAGTGAGACACTCTTTCTGGGACGTTACGGGCCAGCCGACTTAGGGATGAAGTCAGCTACTACTGGAATTCCTTTGCGGATCCTCACCCATAACATTCGATATGCTACCTCTTCTCCGTTCAAAGGCGAGCGACCCTGGGAGGAACGAGCGCCGCGCTTGCTTCAAGAACTCTTCTACAATACGTGCAATCAGGATGCCTTCATATGCCTACAGGAAGTGCTCCACAATCAGCTTATTGATGTGCTATCTGGATTGAACTCGCGCGAATCTACCACACCGGATAGCGAGCCAGAGGACACCAACAGAAGCTGGGCCTATATTGGAGTCGGTCGAGATGATGGCTATAAAGCTGGCGAATATTCACCTATATTCTACCGCCCATCTACCTGGGAACTTCGACACTGGGAGACCGTTTGGCTCTCTGAAACACCGGATATCCCATCCAAAGGCTGGGACGCCGCATCAATTCGCATAGTGACGATTGGGGTCTTCACTCACCATATCAGCCGCCGAACAGTCCTGGCAATGAGCACGCATTTGGATGACCAAGGGTCCCGCTCCCGGTTTGAAGCAGCCCATATTATATTGCGGAAGATCGACGAGTATCGCAACGGGCCTTTTGGTAAAATCATATCCGGCATATTCCTGGCGGGTGATTTGAATAGCGAAGAGACCCAAGAAGCCTACTCTGTTTTGACCGCTCCGGGGTCACCACTGGTTGACACCGCAAACCTGGTGAAATCGGGAGACCGCTACGGTAATTATACGACCTGGACGGGGTTTGGATATGAAGGCCAGGACCCCTCACGTATCGATTACATCTTCCTGGGGGCAGCTGCAAGGAGCGCAAGTCGTGCTCTCCCCTGGAGGGTTGGGGGATATGCAGTCTTAGCCAACCGGTTTGATGACGGCGTATTCAACTCGGACCATCGGGCGGTTGTGGTTGACGCGATTCTACGCAGCTAAGAGCATGCCACGAATTATCGGATTGGGTTGGGCAAAGTCATTCCCTCAGCACGCATTCATGATGAACAGAAAACCCTTGTGTCAGCATGTTGGGGGAGAGAACAGATGTGTAATGTATTGTACCACTTGGTAACATTCTTGTCACTTAATGTGGATCTCTGGGAAGAGCTTCAGTGGAGGGCAGTCACATGATGATCGATTTAGGGATAGGCCATCGAGACTTCACCAGCAATGAAATGCACGTGATAGTTATTTACCAATCCTATACGGTACCGCTGGTAAGGGAGCCTGAAAGCAGGAGAGATGAAAGAGCTGCCTGGATGGCTTCAAAAAGATGCTAGGATAGGTTTTTTTTTGAATCGCACTTTGCAGGCACTATTCCTCAAGATGCCTGCTCTCCTTCAGCTTCCCCGCCCGCTGCTCTTTGCCTCTTAACTCAGAAACCGCTTGTAACGGGCGTTTCTGTGTCCGGCACCAACTTTTCTCCCTTTCGCTCGAACTCGTTTCCCTCTTTCCTCCCTCTCAATGCCCCAAAGCTCCTGTCAGAGGACCACGCCCAATTCGTACATCCTGGAAACAACTTGAAGTTTAATCCCCCCAGCTTTTCCCCGGAGAAAAAGAAAGTTAGACGGACTAGTTCGCGGAGACGCGCCGCGAGACGTTCCCCGGTGCGCCGTCAGCTGATTCCGCCGCTCCTTTCTGGGCGCTGTTTCTCTCTCGCGAAGACCCAGACCATCCCCGGCACGAAGACCCATCCAGTGCATCGTTCGGCCCTGGGATCTCTTTGCCCTGATATTTCACATCGTGGTTAGTATTGTCGCTTTTGTTGTGGTCACTTCCGCTTGGCTCTACCTGCGATTTAATTCCCCTTTGCTTTGGTGTGATCCCCTCATCGGAACTGTCGTCTCGCCTTCCTGGTATCTGTACGTGGCTTTTTTGCACATTATTCCCCAGCCAATACTGTTGCCGCACTGCATTTTCCTGGCTACTATGCAGACGACGTCTTCGTCACGGGTTCACGACGTGCCCTGATTGCTTCTGGATGGCGACACATGGCAACTGGTTGGTCGGTGTGCTGTCGCGTATACTCTGCAATGGCTAAATTTGTGCAAATGTGCTGAGACTGACGTACTTCGTACAGCTTTGTATCGCCCTCGCCCTAGAATGCTGTCGTAACAGGCTATCGACCTCTTTCTGTTCGGTTTCTAATTTTTCTTCCTTCGCCAGCGACACTTGGTCTGCCCCAATCGAAAGGAAACGCAGCACCGACCTGAGTCGTCCCCATTGACAATGCCGTTCCCTGAATCGTCGCAGCCCGGGGCAGCTGACGCGCAATCGGATGCGGTCCAGGACAGCTCGGACTTGTTGGATGGAACTGCGGACTTCGACAATGAAGTTGATGCAGCATTTATGGCAGAACACGGGACGGATAATTCAGATGCGATCGCGGAGGGAAAGGAGAATGCGAAGGCTGTTCTTGCAGCGTCCGGTATGACACTACCGGAATCGGAGCCGGTTAATGACGCCTTGAACACCAACCCATCGCCGCGTTCACAGAGTAGCAATGTCAACGGATCTGGCAAAAAGCGATCGCGGGATGGCGCCTTTATCCGACCTCCGTCCCCTGGAGAGGCACTGCCTGTCCGCGTGCGAGAGACCCCGGTAGAGAAGATCCTATTGGAAGATTATGTCAACCGAGAACTACGACATTCTGCTTTAAGCGCGTGGCAAAACCCTAGTCAACAGTTGCAGCAAGAGAAGCGCGCAGAACGTGATTACTACCTAAACTTACGGCGGGAAAACCACTTGAACCCTGCCGCCCTATATGGCGTCGGTTATGAAGGCTTCGGGAACGCCCGTACCGACTTGCGCAACCAGCACCCCCAGTTGCTATATCCGGCCCATCGACGTCGCCCAGGTAATCGCAAGACACGAGAGTTACGAGTTTCGCGAAAAGATTTGAAGACACAGAACGAACAAATTGAAGACCTAGTACCTATTAGGCTGGACATCGACTGGGAGAAGGTGAAGATTCGAGATACCTTCACATGGAACCTCCATGACCGGGTCATTTCGCCTGATCTGTTTTCTGAGAAATTCGTCGAGGACCTGGGTCTACCAGTGGAATCATGTGGTCCGCTGGTGAGAATGATATCGCAGAGCATTCAGGAGCAACTGTGTGATTTCTATCCCCACCTGCATATAGAAGAGGAATCACTCGATCCCCATCTTCCCTACAGCGCGTATAAAAACGACGAGATGCGCATTGTGGTCAAGATAAACATCACTATTGGTCAAAATACCCTTGTTGATCAGTTTGAATGGGATATCAATGATCCTCATAATAGCCCCGAAGAATTTGCGGCGCGGATGACAAATGATCTCTCACTTTCCGGTGAATTCACAACTGCGATTGCGCATTCAATCCGAGAGCAGTCACAGCTGTTTACCAAGTCCCTCTATATCCTCTCTCACCCCTTCGACGGGCGTCCGGTAGATGATCCGGACCTGAAAGCCTCGTTTTTACCCACACCACTTCTCTCCTCCTTCCGGCCCTTCCAAGCCGCTAAGGAATTCACACCTTATCTCTATGAACTCAATGAGGCAGACCTTGAGCGGACCGAGGTATCGTTCCAAAGAGACCAACGGCGACAGAAACGATCGGTCAATCGTCGCGGCGGGCCCGCCTTGCCCGATCTCAAAGACCGCCAACGGACCATCCGCACGCTTCTCGTATCATCTGTTATTCCAAATACTGCTTCGTCTCTCGAGGAGAGCAATGTCTTCAAACGGTCTGGTTCCAGCCGTCGCGGCCGTGCTGCAGTGAGTCTTCGGGACGGAGGGGAAGATTCGGACGAGTCGGATAGTGACGAATCTTCCATGGTTGGGTCTCCTGCAATTGGACCTCATTTAGCTCAAGGTACTGCACGTACAAGAGGCATGCGAGGTGCAGCCACCGCCGCACATGCGGCTCTGCGGGCAAATCTGGGCCAGTCAGCAACCCCCGAGCCTCATCATGAACCTCGAGTCCCAGCCCGAAGGCGTGACTACCGCGAAGAGACCCCAGAAGAGCCGGAGAAGCTCCTTGTTACACTCAAGATATCACGCGAAAAGTTACGCCAGTTCGTTGCCAATGGCTTCAAAGTTAACCTATCTGCCCCCATTTCTACCCCAGTAACTCAACCCACTTCTCAACGCAGCACGCCGCAAGTGCACACTCCAACGCTAAATTCGACTCCTATTCCCTCTCAAAACCCCGCACAAGCTCGAATCTCAGGTTCCGGTCGGCCGGGCCCTATCCAACACCTTGGGGCAGTAGACGCGCCTTATTCTCCTCAGCCAGGTGTTCCGGGGGTATGTAAATGATAAGGGAAACCCTTGAATATGGGGCAATCATACTAATAGTCTGTGGTTCTAGCCTCCACCTCCGAGTTGGCTTGTAGCTGGAATTGCTCGACTCAAACGGGCGAATCCCAATGACTCGTTCGAAGCGGTGATGCGGTATACGGCTGTCGATACAGAAACCATGCAACCCGTGGCCAATGCCAACACGCAACCCGGCCAAAAGTTGAAATACTTATACCTCCCCCGCATCCGATGTCATGATTGCCCTGGGAAACTATATACCCCTGGCCCAGGCACTACAGTGGACAATTTCGAAGTTCATCTCAGAAACCGTCAACACAAAGAACGGGTGGAAGAACGGATCACGAAAGCTGCTGCTGGGGGCAACCCGCCTCCCTCGCAATGAGTGAGCGGAATATAGCTGGCTGCCCTCTTTTGCTGTTTCGTCTCTCCCACTTCTGTATACTCCCAACGCCGTCCTTTTGCATTTTTGACACCTTCCCGATTGGTTTGCAAAACATTATTCTTCTAAGCATGTCATGTCCGTCTAAATTAACCGTTTCCCTTCCGGTTTTGGTGTAAATGATTTGAGCGACTCCATGACCCAGTTCGGTTTCCAATACCTACTCTGGTGACTTTTCCATCCACTCCGCGTCTCTCGAGCCTTCTGCCTCTCGTTTGCCTGGTACTCGGCTTGAATACAAGGCGAGGTTGCGCTCCGTATCTATCTAGCTTCCTTGAATATACTGGATAGTGATTGGATCTTGTGCTATCTCCTCTCCTCATTTCTCCGCCAAAGGATGGCATCTCTCCTTGTAATAGATGGGACTGGGCGGCTGGT
The DNA here is from genome assembly GCF_044049455.1 of Aspergillus lucknowensis. NCBI lineage: Eukaryota > Fungi > Ascomycota > Eurotiomycetes > Eurotiales > Aspergillaceae > Aspergillus > Aspergillus lucknowensis. The sequence continues at coordinate 107,452 of NW_027263584.1, read as the reverse complement.
CGGTGCCAATGGCTACGTAGGAGTAGCGGCTGCCGCTGCAGACAAAGGAAGGTTTACCCCTGACTTGGTAATACGCGCGGATCACATTGAATAGTATTGAATAGGGCCAAGAGCTAACTAAATTAACTGGGTATACATACTCAAATTTTGAGAGGGTCAAATTCAGCAGAAGGAATAACGTTTATCTCTGCTTTTCCACTGGGATTTGCGTGGACGTATAGGAGCTATATCAGAACATTTCAAGCATCACAAGAGAGGAAAAAGGAATACATAGAGAAGAAACGTTAAAGAGAAGAGGTATCTTTTCCGTCAAGGAAAGGGAATTGAAGGCCATTGCGTATTTGCGAGTGGATGAGCAGCTCGATAGATACGAACAGATAGGACTTGGATCGGTCGAGGTTGATATTCACACAAATCGGACAGGACGCGTACAAAGTAACATATCCCCCCTCTAAACGTACATACATCGAGAAAAGAGAGCTTTGAGGGAGGACGGGAATATCGAGATCAACCTCGCCGAGATGATCGTCGCGTGGGAAGAGTTGTGGTGGTCAGAGCCGGTGCGTCTGCTTTCTCCGTCCGTTTGCCTCTGGATTTCGTATTTGGGGCAGGGGACTCGGGTTCTGGGTCCCCGCGGTTCCGCCTGTCGTTGGGCTCGTTTTCTTTTTCCGAGCCGTCATCGTTGTTGTCTTCCTCGAGCATGTCGCTGTCGGGCTCGCTAACTTCACTCGCGTCCGATTCAGCTTTACCTTCCTCGGCCTGCATTTCGTCTTCGTCATTGGCTTGGTTCCATTCATCCATTTCCATATCATCTTCGTCGCTGTCGCGATCTGCGTAACTGACTCTTCGCGAGCCGCCCCTGTTACTGCGCCTTCGAGCGGAAGCGGAGACTTCCAAGGCCGTTCCGTCATCCGAAGACCAGCCATCTTCGGCCTGCTTCTTGCGCTTAGATGTCTTCGATGCCACTGCGGACGAGGAAGATTTCCGTCTGGATGAATTCCCCCGGTCTTTCTTTGCCTTTTTGACTGCGCTCGCGTCTCGACTGGCCTCGGAGGTGCTGTCTGTTTTTCTCTTTTTTGCGGCGGCCTGGTTGGTTGACCCGCTCTTTCCCCGCATCACAGCTCGCACAATCCGGTCGAGGCGGTCCTCCGCGTCTTCTGGAAGGAAGTTCTTGTCAGCCACTTCCTGCGCCTCTCGGTGGCTGCCCATTGGAGCGAAGATAGAGCTCGGAACACCCATTTTGCCTGGGTATGTCTGCAGAATGTTGACACCGCCAGCACCACCACCGAACCGACGCTGTTGGGAGTAGATGTCTGCGAATCGCCGAATTGTTGCTTGTGCGAGGTCCGAAAGCGTGTGCAGGCGAGTGGATATCTCATCGGACTTGGTAATCCCATCCCGCGTCTGCTTGACACGCTGCGCGATGTGGAAAATGAGAGAGAGATTATGTTCATTCGCTACCGCGGAGAGGTAGAAGAGAATGTAGCGCGCGAAGTCAACTAAGTCGTCTAGCCTTGTCGATTCATCTAGATCGGCCGGTGGATAGTCGGGGTGGTATGCAAGAAGAGACAAGAGGCGCGAGAACAAGGCTTCCATGACAGTGTGCTGCTCCCCTTTACTGCCATTCGTTTGTTGGGAGAAAAACGCGGCCCGAGATCGCAGCCAGGTCAGGGTAGTGTCTTTCAAACCAACTTGAGGTTCAAACGCAAGCAGATACGGTATGACATACCACCGGTACCCGAGGCGAGAGTTCTGCACCAGCTTCTTCTTGAGTTGGCTCATGAAGCCACTTCTCACCTCAGGAATTGGATCCTGGGCGACAAGAGCAATCGCGTTGAAATCTTTGGGGGTAAGTAGCTGGTCACAGAGGGCGTGCGAGGCGCATAGCTTCAGTATGGAGCTCGCCGCCAAGAGCCGTAACCGAGACTTTTGGGTAGCTGGAGTATCCGCCTTCTTCGATAACTCGCCGGAATTAGCTATGAGTTTATTCAGGGTATCATACACGGGCTGTGCATGGGCGCGGAAGTCATCATCACTATCGGAGCCATCCTTGGCACGCAAGCGATTGACGATGATCTTAAGGGCCCACTCTTTGGCGGCGGTCTCGTCATCGACCTGTTCTGACCATGAGTACCCTGAATCACGGGATGGTGATCGGTTCGTGAGTAAGACTTGGTTGACGGAAATCTTGATGATAGCATCGCTCTCCTCGTCGGCCTCTCGGGGAGCCAAAAGGTTGAGTTGTGATAGAGTGGCAAGTTTGGTGAGGAACCGATCGGACCCGTAAGTGCATTTGGAAACACATTTACGAACAAGGTCTTTAGCATACATCTCCTTCTTATCAGCCACAGCCATAAGAATCAGGACTGCATGCTTGGCAGCCCGGGGTGACGGGCTGTGGAGGGCGTAGTCAATGAGAGCCTGAAAGAACTTGCGCTCCTTAGGTAACTTGGAGGGCAGCTTCTTAGCGAATCCGGAGCAAGCCTTGAGGATCTCCTCACTGCCAACAGCGTTAACTGCCGCGGCTTTCGGCGCCTGCGCTTCGAGATCTCTGCACATCTCTTGTATCTGGGCCTCTAGGACTTCGGGATTGCGGTATGAAATCTCTCGGAGCATCTCATGTGCAGGGTTTGCTAAACCATTTTCGTCTGACCGCGACAGGGTCATGATTGCGGGTATGTGACTTCGGTTAAAGATAAGCGAGCTGCACCGATACAGTAAAGGCGTTAGGGTCTCATGTAAAATCGTGCTATTGCTGGATTGTATCCTTCTTGTAAGCTCTTTAATGGCCTTAATGACAGTGCGATAGTCGCTAACGGCAGCCATTGCAAAGCGAACAAGTTGGTAGCTTCGTCGGTCGTGGATCTTTGCAAACTTCCATAGATCGGCGGATGTCCGAGCTGAATCGGGGAATGTCTTCGCTAAGGTATCAATCACCTTGGTTAGCTGGGCCTTGATCTGATCTTTGTTCTTCTCCATAATGCCACCATTGTACTCCTCACAGGCCTGGAGATAGATCGTAACGGCTGTCCTCATCGAGATCTGTCGGCCCTGCATAGCAAAGAACACCTTCTTAGCTTTGTCGTCCAACCCCCTTAGTAAAGTGAGTATGCGGCGGACACGGATCTTATCAACATCGGCTTCGTTCTCGGGACCCGAAGTCTGGGAGTCTTTCGGTTTCTGAGACTGACTGGAACCAGTGCGAGATAGTTTGGGCTTGATTGGGGGATAGCCGAGTGGAAGAAGGACCTCGAATAGAACGCGATCGATACATACGTGAATATCAAGATCATTGGTGTAAAATGCATCGAAGATCTTCGACGGGCCGTCTCTTAGCAGTGGCGCTGCCTGTTCGTTATCCTGCTCGATTTCACCAGAGGCGACTGCCCAAACCCGAGCTAGAACTTTCATGGCATGCTCGCGCACCTGAGGTTTGCGGTCTTTGACGCGCTCTGCAAGGATGAAGAGGAGTGAGTCCTGAGTCGAGAAACCACCGCTGACTGCTACCTTGTTCACGATGTGAGATAGGCCAAAGGTGCCAACTGCGTCAACAGCTGCCAGGCGAACCTTCTCATCGGCGTCCCGAAGCATTGACGCTAGGTGTTTTAAAAGCGTTTGCTCCTCATTATCACCCAACCCGGAGCCACCCGCGGACGTTAGAATAATTCGACCAACAGCGGTAGCCCAGGACGCTCGCACGGAGGCAGATTTGTCGAGCCGCCGGCTCAGAAAACTCTCATATGCGGAGCTGTGTGTTTGCGAGAACGGTTTGGGGGAAAAGGGTGTAAGGAGAACATTAGGTTGGGGAATAGATTGTGTGTATTCATCCAATACCACTTGCGGGTAGGCAGCAGGGTCCATGGGCGGGGGAGGAGGTGGACCGGCAACTCCGGCCCCGGATGTCAGGTCACCAAGAGTCTGTGTGGCCAAGAGGCGTAGTGACATAGACTCCGCAGAGAGTTCGGCTTCGAGTTGAGGAATCACATTCTGCAAGACATCGGGACACGCTCTCCAGAGTTCTCGTATTAGGCGATGCGCTTTGCTCAGTTCCTTGATATCTTCGGCTTCCTCATCGGAATCATCGAGATTTGGCTTCCGATGCGAATGTTTTGACGGCCCGTTCTCGCCACCGGTGGTAGATGTATCAATAATAACGTTGTTGAAGTACTGGCTGATATGGCTGGTCATCCTCTCAGGACAGGCCTGGCAGATCGCCTTGGCCATGTTGTAAGCGGGCGGATAGTCTTTCAGAAGGAGTGTTTCTTGCTTTTCGTCCACCTGTGTTTCGGCTTTCTTTCCCTTCCTCCCTGAGCCTTCCAACGCGCGGGGATCAATGCGCAAAAATTGCGCCACTATAACGTCCACGACATCGGGCGCGAGAACAGGCGACTCGTCGATGACTGTCACCAGGAGCCGAGTCATATCATACTCAACATTCTTGGCGATTGGCTCGCCGGTCGAAGCTTTGGCGGAGCCGGCGACAATGTCAAAGCAGCTCGCAAATAGCGGAACGATCAACGTGTCCGGGTGATCTAGGTCAGTCATGAGAACAACACTCTTGACCTCCGCTAGTGAATTCAAGATGTAGATATGTTGGGCGTTATAGGGGTTTGACGGGTCCCCTAGCGAGGGGATGATCGATGAAACTATGCAAGTAAAGATATCCTAGAAGCCAACAGATAGACAGATTGTCAAAAAGTAGGCCCTAAAAGATGCTTCAAGAGAGGGAGAGGCAGTCGCACCTTGAGCTGATTCGCCGTAAAAGGCGCGTCAGGCGCACAGAGTCGTAGCACGTCCACAATGCAACATGTCACCCAGGCTCGAACACCTTTGTCTTTATGTCCTAGGAGCTGGGGCATAGCCAGCTCCTGCGAAACCTTCCTGAGAGACTCCTTCTCTATCTCTTCTTGTTCAAACTTGCGCAACTCCTGCGCTAGCGTCTGTAGCCGCTGCAAGAGATCCGCAATGGGGATGGCGGAGCGCCCGACGCGCCAGGAAAGCGGTTCATTGAATTTCAGGCGGCGAATGCCACCGGACGGTTCCTCAGGCTCCACGACCTCCGAGGTGACGGAGGGGCCTTGACGAGTGCGCGCGGGCATCGTGGACGAAGCGCGGGGAAGCCGAGGGTGGAAGGGATTGCACGCTTTCAGGGCACCATGCGCGGTTCAGGGACGGAGGGCAACAAGAGGATCAGCAGCACGGGTAATACGAATGATGGTACTTTGAAGAGTTCCTGAGAAAGGAAGAAATTGGGAAGGGGATGAGCGGGAGCGAGCGTGCGGAGTGTCTGTCAAGAAAGAGCAAATCAACTTCACCCGAAAAGGGAAATCCTGCGCTGACCGCCTCCGCCTTGGGACGCGTCGCGCGTCTCGAAGCTGCCAACGTTGTGCTTCACTCTGGTATGTATCTTACCATTCGAATTATTTCATTATCCTTATTCCTGAATGGTCTATCTAACGCTCAGACAAATCTAGCTGCCAATGCAATGCAATCATCGTGCAAAATCAATGGTCATGCGGGGGCACCCAACGCCATCAATGCTAAACAATCTAACGCTGAATAGGACGCTGAAATCAAAGCTAAAACTTGGGCGAAAACTTGCTCATGGCCCGAATCCTCTTGCCATAGATGAAAAAGACTATCGGAATAGGAATCATTGCAACAGTGACGAATCCAAGCAGACTGGACGCCCAGTCCACCCCCAATGCTTGGTACATCTGCACCGAGAAGAGAGGGAAGGCGCCTCCCATTGTACTCCGGATGAGGGTGTTACCCGCGATAGCCGAGTTGGCGAACATGAGATAGACGTCAATGATGTAGTTGAGACCCTGCATGAAGATCACCAGAATACCCAGGCCGATGGGGACACCAGCAATGACCTGGGGTGCCCAGTGGACATTCTTGTCGGATGTCCAGCCAAACCAAAAGAGGCCTGCGGGCAATAGGACGGAAGCGATCATCATGGGGATAAGACGCTCCTCGGGTACAACACGGCCGTGCTTGGCGAGTTTCCGCGCAAAGCGAGTCTTTGTTTGCCAGATGATCAGTGCCACGCCACAGAGGACTCCTACCATAATGCCAATAAACGGCAGGCCGGCCACGCCTTCGTTCGTCCAGCCGCGGACCTCCTGGAAGGAGATCGGGTAGGCTTCGAAGAAGAGGTAGAGAATTCCATAAACCAGTGCCAGGTAGATTGTCATGAGTATGAGGATGGGCTCCAAGAGAAGCATCTGGACGGGACGGAAGAGGTATTTGCGCACGATATCCGAGAAAGTTGGCTTGTGATTGTCAAGGAATGCATGCAGGGACTCGTTCCCGGTTTCGCGGCGAAGACGAGCGGCACGTCTTTGCAGGAGCACAGGATGATATGTTTCCGGGACCACGAACCAGGCAACGGTACCGAATGATCCCGCTGCAATCAGCGTGATCCAGGCCGTCCAGCGCCAGCCAAGGTACGAATCGGTGAGGAACCCCCCGACGATTGGGCCTGAAAGAGTGCCTGTCAGTCTGGCCATTCTAAATCAAAATTCGAAGATGTTTGGGTTGACCTACCAAGAACAGGACCAACGAAGGTCGCCGCAGAGAACATAGCAATTGCGACAGCTCGATCCACAGGGTTCCAGAAGTCCGCCATCGCACCACCAACAACAGCCAGAGGCGAACAACCCAGGATTCCCATCAAAAACCGACATACGAGAATAGTCTCAACGTTTTTAGCCACCGCCACAGGAATCTGGAATATAGCAAACAAGGCATATCCAATGAACAACGGGTACTTCCTCCCATAGAGCTCTGAGAGGGGCGACCAGATCAAAGGACCAACAGCGAACCCAAAGACTACCAAACTCGTTGCCAGAGTCATGACTTCGGTTGACACGTTGAACTGCTTCGCTGTCACTGTCGTCGCTGTCGAGAAGACACTACTCGCGAAAGTGAGCCACATTGTCATCGATGACATCGTCATTGTCACAATCCATTTCCTCCATACTGGCATGTTCTGCGGATTTTCAGGGTCATCGGGCCCTTCCCACTCAACGAGGTTGGGGTCCTTGGGAGTTCCTTCTTCGGAGGAATGTTGAGCGTCATTGCCACTTTCGAGATCGAGAGCCTCCTCCTCTTTCTCCAGATCTCTGCTTGGCGCATGCTGCGAGGCTTTCTCGGCCTCATCTAGACTGGATAGGGATTCTGATTGTAGGGTGGTACCAGCGGAGGGCGGCTCAACCCCATCCCATTGGTTACGGCCTTGGCCATTGGAATCACTCATCGTCCTCGTTGTTATGTCGGTATGCAAAATAATGAGTGTAGAATGAAGAAGTATAGGGTGAGTTTTGATGATAAGGTATGTACACCAACCTTCCCAACAGGAAAGTATACAGTAGCTGAGTCGCTGTCGACAATGAGAAAAAGTTTGGACGATGCGAGTATTTTATACTACTTTTTGCATCGACTGACTCTCAAGAAGTGGGCCATTAAATTCTGGATTTATAATTCTACCATATCCCAGGAGGGGCGAAATGTGTCGTATGGACGCAAAATCGGCATTTGTCAGTGAATTCAAGTCGACCGTCCGTTTTATCTCCGATCCGAGCGCTTCTCCACGCCCCCTGCGACGTCCTTCGAAGCCGTGATGGTGCGATGCCGGTTACCCGAGAGGGCTCCCAGTTGGCTCATGAAAACGTGCTTCCAGAATCCGCTTACGGAGCGGCTTTGGTCGCAACATGATGCATCACGCGCAAACTATTGGGCAGCGGCTCAAAAAATTCAGCGCGAAAACCCACTTTCCGTCTTAGCTGTGGATGGTTCCATGGCTTTTGCCTTCTTGTGGGTCCTGATCGGGAAATCCCAGAGCTTTGGTTACCGAGTTCATTCGGGATCGTGGTGAAGTCATAGTCAGCATCGCGGTTGAAAATTTGTTGATGGACGGGACTTATTTCCTCCTGGGGTTTCCTTCCAGACAAGGGCTTGTAACCTACGAACCATGACTGACTGACTGGCTAGTTGGCCAATAGAGCCAAGAAAGAATGTGTCCAATCAATGTGATGTTCCAGTCGGAGGTCGGGCGTGGGAGGTTCCGATCCGATCCCTGGAATATCCCCGTTCCAGTGATGCGACTCGGAATCTGACTCGGAGTCTGCATGGACCACACGACTAATTATTTTTAAGTCGTTGACTGACTTGAGAAGAGCATGAAAGTCTGAGTCACTGACCCTAAAGTCCGGTCAGAGAAGGTGACTGCCAGACGCACAATATTCCATGGTGGAAATGGTCACACTTCAATTCGCTCACGCGGGCTGATACTCGCAGTAACGGCCCGTTTCTAGTGGCTTGCGGCGTTGTGCTCCCTCGATAATCACTAATCAGGGATATTGGATCCGGGATTCTCGAAGACGGACCGGACCGCCTTTGCGCGGCCCTGCAGATTTATTGAAAAGATGATTATGAGTTGTGACTGCTATAATACAAGAGAAGAAGGATATAGATCGTCGTCAAACATGAATCTGGGGTCGTTATATATCCCAATGCAATGTCGAGTAGAATCAACGCCAGAGTAGATGACCCCTCAAAAAGAACCAAAGTCGCTGCAGAACGCCGTTATATGCTACACGGAAATCCTATATTAAGAACTGTCATCAGAAGAGCCGTTAAGCTTCCCCGTGCTGTGCTTCAGGGTATCAATCGCCTTCTGCACCTCCTCCTTGGCGGTGGCTTCTAAACGCGCTTTGGTGTTCGACTCAAGAGACTCTAGGCCCAGAGCACGATCGTAGAGTTTTCGAGAGATGTTTCTATTGATGTCGGTATACTCGTCCTTGGAAACGACCTTCGATCTATAATACGGTTTGAGAGCCTTTCCTACCAATTTCTGAATGTCGGATTTGACTGTCAGGGAGAGGCCGGCACGAGTCGGTGAGCTTTCGTTTGACCGCGCGGCCCTCGCAGTATATACCGCTCGGGGAATGCGGTGGGGTCGAAGTGGTGGGTGGGATGGCGTAACTTTACGGCTCTCAGTCTGGGGGCCAGCTGGTGAAACATCGGGAGAGAAGGTGGGAGATGAAGGTTCGTTGGGTGGTGTAAGTTGCATTGGGGAGATTGGCCTGCTTCGGATGTGCGGCGGCGGGGTAGCGGAAGACAGCCGGGGAGAAGACTGATTGGATGTCACAGGCGAGAGAGAAGGGGAAGAAGGTACCGGTGTGTTTTGTTCCGAGAGAGCAGCGGACATTTGAGCCGAAGGACCAACCGAGTTTACGCTCGGCGGCGTTGAGGCGTCTTCTACTTCCTTCAACAGAGACGAAAGGAAGCTTGGCTCGGTCGTGTTATCGGCATTGATTCGAGCTGTTGCTTGGGCACTGGCGGTTCTTGAGGATTCTCCGTTCTGCAGGGCCAAGGCCGCCAAGTCCTGGGCTCTGCGGGTTCGGGGTCGTTTCAACTTCCGCTGTGGCTCGGTAGGTTCAGGGGAAGGAGACAATGTGGGCTCTTTTCGCTTCCTTGCTGCGCTTGGGTCGTTCTCGATCTCGCGAGCGCGCTCGAACGCATTCCAGGCCCTCATCTCTTCAAGTGACTCTGGTTCGGGTGTGGGAGCCCTCGGTACCCGAGGGCGCGACGGTCGAGGTGCTTCAATATCGAGCAGAGCAGCAGTGTCCCTAAATCGGTTGCTCCCACCTTGCCTTTCGGCGATTTCGAAACGACGTTGCCAAGCGCGAAACTCTCTTTGGTTGGCTTGTTCTCGACGCTGTTGCTGCATTGCAAGCTCAACAGCTCGATCATCGTCGAAGGGAAAATCCAGGTCAAGATTGAGATGGTCCCACACGGACTGCCATACACGTGCCCAATGGAGGGAGTTGAGCTGATTCCTGCTCTGGACCCTCCGCTGCTGCGCCCTGGTACGGTGGCTCCGTCGATTTTGCGTCCCCGAGGGTCTACCTCCCGTATCAGATGAGAGCCTAATGGGACGTTGGGTCTCACATCGAGAACAGTACCAGGGACCTGCTGGGACTTCATCAAGCCCAACGCAGTAGGTATGTGTCGGCACATCGCAGCCATCACAGAGAAGGAGGAGCTCCTCATTCTCGGAGTCACCACATACAGGGCAGGGCTGGTATTCGGAGGGATCCTCGTCTATATATTCGATCACCATCGACGGATCGACGTCTGCCACCTGAACTCGGTCCTCTACAGCATAGGAGGAAAGAACGGGGCCTAGAACAGACATCGGAAATTAGCACCTAATCATAGGGGAACATAAACAGACAGTATATGGTGGCCGAAAGAGACGTTGGCTTACCCCCGACTCGATCACTCAACTCCACGACATTGAAGCTGCGGCGGCATATCGGACAGCTATTGGCCCGTTCTACCCAAGGTTTGAGGCAGTTGTTGTGTAAGATATGGCCGCAAGGGAGTAACTGGGCAATGAGGCTAATATCCTCATTGTCATCGTAGCCTTCAGGCTTGTTTGGAGTACTGGACGCCTTGCCGTTAGGTTCAAGGTTAGGTCTTGGTGCCGGGCTGGCGGAGACGGCAAGAGGATCGCTGGCGCTTTCGCCAAGGTCTCCTAAGCACACAATACAAGTGTCGGACATGAATGGATGGGGACGTAGTAGGGCTATGTGTAGTAAAGCTGAGAGGAGGCATGAAGAACGGTTACTTAGAGAATGGAGGTGGAGGATGCGGGTTGAAGCGAGAAGGGGAGGAAAAGAGAGAGAAGTAGTAGGATGGGCGATGTGGGGAGAAAGCAGGGCGGCCTTTTGAAGGTCGGCAATCCAGTCTAACGCAAAACAGTCTGGCCGCCAACGTGACCAGCCACGACGCAAGGCGAATCATCGCCCTCCAAATCCACGCCGGCGCTGAAGAAGACAAGGAAGACGATGTTCCTGCAGGGTGCTCGAAACGGATTAACCCCTCTTTGTTGTGCTCTGGGGGATCGGGTGAATCGTGCGAGAAATCACGATGGACCTGCGAGGCACTGTTGGTCCTCGTATCGCACTCACTCCACCCTGGGCAGTCATCCCGAAGGTGAATAATTCTTGAAAGATCTAAAGCTTTGAAAAGAGACACTTCCAGGCTGCATATTTCAATCCAGACCATTACCTTCTCATGGTACTCAATGGGCCTCAAGATTGAAGAGGTATGGAGTCACCTGATTTGGGCTGCCGCCATGGTACTCCCTGTCAGAAGACATAGTCACAAGTGGGAAACCCTGATCTATCTGGCCGCAAAAGACCCAGAAAATGGCAGCACTAAGAGAGTGACTGGTCTGGATAATCGGTGGTATTCATGTCTATGTGGTGGGACTGTCTTCGATGAGGCAGACGACGCTATCAACACGGGAAGCGATATTCGTAACGGGGACGTTCTCATGACGATCCAGATTTTGAATTTGTCTTATTTTTTGATTAACGTAAACAAAGAGGAACCCATTATCATATTTAAACCTCCGCAATTTCTCTCAGACGACGGATGGTGGAACGGGTAGCAGCGGCGGCCGGGGTACTGTCGCAGATCCCCATCAGTTAGCAAATTCGTTGCATCACAGTTGCCGCTGCGAGATAAGTCGTTTGCGGCAAAGAGATGAACCTCTGATCGACTTACGAGACAGTGTAGGCACCACCGGCAACGGTCTTCTTGCAAGCCTTGCACTCCCAGATACCAACAGCCTGGCGCTTGACGGTGTTCTTTCCACAGAAGGTACAGATGTAGCGGGCGTGCTGGGAGACTTCCATCTTCTTCACCTGCTTACGCAGGGAGGCACCGTATCTATCGTGGGAAACTATCGTCAGAAAAACGTCCAATCACTAGCAATTTCAATCGTTCGATAGTCAAATTTCGCCATTCCGTGAGACACTACGGCCGCGATAGCATGACGGGGTGTGTCGAGGACCGGAAACTGCAAAAAGCATACCTGGTACCATATTTACCAGTGATGCCGACCTCTGAGCGTTTAGTTAGCTTCCTATTCACGAAAGTTCGATTATTCCGAAGGTAAGGATCGTGCCGGTTCCGACTCACTCTTTGTGCGCTTCGTCATCTTGTCTGTGCGGCTGTTGAGGTCGAAGATGGATACGGTGTGGGAAGTCGAAACCAAGACTGCGGCTTTCAAGGGAGGCCAGTTGTGGGCTCGCTTAGGGCTCAGTCTTGGCAGTCATGTGACTTCCAGAGATCATCGACTTGACAAAGGTCGATATACCAAGGAATTCATCCTGAGAGAGCACAGACATCTACGCGGCTATAATGTCGCTCAGTTATTGACACCTTTCCTTGAATACCCCAGGCGGGTGTCCCATCTCGACCTTTTGAGCCTTGAGTCGTGGACCTGGTCAGACGCAAAAGCTGATGTAATAAGGCAAGTCTAACTTCAGGTTAGTTAACAAGGTAACTCAGCTCAACTTTTCTCCCATCAGATTTGAGGAGCAGTATCTCGAACTTTGCTCGATCGGAGTGTAAGGAATCTTTTGCATGGTGACATGACTTTCTCTGGTGAGAAGCCTTAAAATTCGCCGAGCGGGTTAGCTGCTCCGACTTTGAGAGGAGCTCCCATGTCTATTTCTGCACCAGCAGAAGAAATTATGCACGTATGCGTGCATAGATTATGTAACATTGTATAATGTTCTCGGGGGTGGTTGAACCGCGGTCCTAGGTCCATCAACTGCAACTCGTCCTTCTTGATCTTACTTGACCGTTCTTGTCAGGCGCTGCTAGATATAAATCTCCGTTTGATGTACTTTCGAAGTACATTGGTATATATCAAGTAAACTACCTTCAGCTGTTGCGTCGCCTTGATCCTTGTTCTCGCCGAGCTCGTTACTCAACAAGAAAGGTCCGTAGTCAGGGGGATGCAGTCCGGCAGGGAATTCGATATTGTGCTTCTGGGCCCAACGGGGTACACTGGAAAGCTTTGCGCCGAGCACGTCGTCAAAAACCTCCCCACGAACCTGAAGTGGGCTTTGGCGGGTCGTTCACTACAGAAGATTGAAAATGTGGCCCAGAGTCTGAAGAAACTCAATCCCGATCGCGCCGATCCAGGTACGACTCATTGGGCGCTGTGCTCAATGGACACTATTAATGCCTCTATAGAGATCATCGCCGTCCAACTCAATACAGCCGAGTTGCGTTCTTTGGCCGAGAGAACAAAAATCCTTATCAATGCTGTTGGTCCGTACCACGTATACTCAACGCCGGTGGTCGAGGCATGCGCCCTTTGCGGGACCCATTACCTGGATGCGTAAGTTTGTCAGAACCGTGTTAACTCTGGCTTTCAGTCTGTTAACCGCTTGTGGAGAACTGGAGAAACACCATGGGTCAAGCAGACGGTTGAGAAGTACCACGAAACAGCCAAGTCGAACGGCGCTATCGTACGTCTTTCATCAGCATGCAGGCCTTAAAGCACTCTAATCCTGGTGTAGATAATCCACAGTGTCGGTATTGAAAGCGCCCCCCCTGACATGCTGGTCTGGGCCATTGTGAAAGAAGTCCGCGAGAAACTATCATGCCACACCCGGAAAGTCACCGGTGCAGTCCATGAGCTCAAGTATGTTGTCGCATGCAAACATGCCTAAATCTTCTGGGTGCTGTCCTAACATGCGCAGATCCTCCGGTGCTAGTGGTGGTACCCTCAGCACCATCCTACTCTGCATCGAGAACTTCTCAAAAGCCGACCTTCTCAACTCCACCCAACCGTTTTCACTCGCAGCCTCCCAACCACCAAAGGACATCCCACCCGAGCCCATTATGGCAAGGATACTCGGTGTGCGGACCGTCCGGGATTTAGGAACGCTCACCAATTCCCCAACGGACTTTTGCGATATGACCACAGTCCACCGAAGCAGCACATTGATGCCCGAGTTCTATGGCCCGAGATTTTATTTCCGGCAGTTCATGCGCGTCCGCAATAGCTTCGTTGGTATTCTCTTCCGCTTCGCTTTTCTGTTCGGAACCTCTCTCTTGCTCCTAGCCCCCGTGCGTTGGTTAGTGAGGAAGATCATCTATGCGCCGGGTAGTGGACCAACTGAGGAGAGTGGTCGTAATGATCGCTACGAGTTCCGCGCTATCGCCACTCCGGATCAGGACACGTCCAAGCGTGTCCTTGGTAAGTTGAACTTCGAGGGGCCAATGTATCTCTTTACAGGCTTGTTGATGGCTGAAGCAGCCATGGTAATTCTGGAGAATGAGGAGAAAGTGAAGAGAGTTTCTCGCGGGGGTATCGTTACCCCGGCCGTATTGGGGCAGGAGTACCTTGATCGGCTTGAGAAGGTTGGGTGTCATGTTGAGACGCAGATGCTGGACTATTGACTTTGAAGGTTTGCCTCCTTTACGACTTGTCAACGATTGAAAATATTCTTGTTACGCTCATGTAATTGTACCATCATTGCGCATTATCCCTACTTCGCCCAGATTGATGCCCAGCACATGCTCAAACCAAAGTAGCTTAACAAGTATACATTAATTTCACTCCTACGATAGTCCCTGCCAGGGCCCTAACCAAACAGAATCTACAGTTTAACCTCCCTTCCTCCGCATACAACCTCATCCACCCACTTATCCAAAATCTCATTAACTTCCTTCGGCTTCTCCCAAAGTGCCCAGTGCGAGGTATCAACCTGCTTAATCGTCAACTGGGGCAGATGTTTCGCCATACCCTTGCCAAGATGAGGTGGGAGGGCGTCGTCCTTGAGAGCCTGAATAAAGAGGACGGGGACTTTGATGGACCCAGTAGGAAGAGCGAGCTCGTCGTCGTAGTTGATTTTGCGGGTACGGTACCAGTTTACTGTTGCAGAAATTGTTAGTATCGGGAGTGGTAGTAACTGGCACTGAAGAGGAGGGCGTACGCGGTCCGCGAAGGCCATGGCGGGCAAATTCCCAGGCGTAGTATTCCAATTCCTGGATTCGACGATAGGTCAGTGCCTTCTCTACAAAGAGACATACAAGGACATAGCAAGACCAAATTAAACGGAGAGAAACAAACCTCCTCACTCAACAACCAAGATGGTCTGACGCGGCGCATCTTCTCCAAATCAACTCCCGAATTTACATCAAACGCAAACTCCTTTTGGTCCGTTCGTCCCCCATATAGGGCAATAAGGAACTGCTTATGCTCCTCCTTGGTGTGGACCACCTTTTCAATCTCGCCACTGATGAAGTGCAGCTGATAGGCAAAGTGTGGCGTGATTTTCTCAACCATCTCCTCGACGGAGAGGTATTTCTTGTGTGGGGCGTTGTAAGGGACACACACAGTGAAGAGGTACTCGACAAGCTCCGGATGCCAGAGGGCAACGCGGTAAGCCAGGTATGCACCCCTAGGACGTTAGCACAAGGTTGAAGATAGGAATTGAGAAGCGCGATACCAGTCGTGGCCCCCAAGGATGATCTTAGATGCGCCTAGCTGGGAAGCTAGTTCTTTAATGTCGTCGGCACACTCTTTATGGGAGTATGCGGCGAGATCAGCGGGGGCGTCCTATTCCTCGGTCAGTGGTTTGCCGGGTCTAATTGTATTTGAGAGCTGTACCGTCCGCCCATATCCAATGCAGTCCGGAGCTATGACTTGGTACCCCTTGCTAACGAAGAGCGGAATTTGATATCGCCATCCTATCGACAAATCAGGGAAACCATGTAGCTACCAATTGTTAGGTTAGTCTTCGCCTTTGCTTGTTTCAATAACATTTGACACGTACCAGCACTACGGTCCCCTTGTACTTCCCCGACGCCGGCTGGCTGTATAGGTAACCTACGGATAGAGGATGTGATTAGCCAATCTCTTCTTCGTAGCGAAATTGCGCACTTTTGGGATTGACAACGGTGTAGGATATGACTTATCCGGGAGTACCCCGCTAGAATTCTCGAGAGAATAGAGGCCCGTACCATATGTTTTCCCCCTCACGAATGCTGAGCGTTGCTCAATCCGAGGGTCACCGGAAACTTTGATTTTGTCAACGGCCATAATTGCGACACAAGACGGTTTCAAAATCAGGTAAATCAACTAATCGGAAAACCTGATGTTAAAGAATGACCAGCGGCCATTCAATGAGATTGTCTTACTGAAGGAGTTCTGATGGAGAGCTGGTTAGAGGACTGGTAAACCCCTCTTCAGTACCATCACGTGAAGCCGACGTTGGTTGTCAGAAAAGATGGGAAAATGGATTAGATTGGATATCTGACAGCTAAGAAACATCTCCACAGACCAGAAGCTCACTTCGAGCTACGCTGGCGCTGATGATTGCGTAGAATTGCATGCATTATTCGAGCTTTTGTGCAGTTCGACGGCCAGGATTGGTAGCTCTTTCTCCGAGCTGCCTCGGCCCTCGTTTACCTCCTCGTCGGATACACTTATTTACATCTCTTGTCCTTGCACTGATTGAGGATGGTGAAGAAAGCGTGGAAATTGGAGTAAAATTAGGCGGCCATAGTGAGCTAAGGTTGAATTCATTTCGCTCAGTAGATCACCGTGTCTTCATTGTCCTCAACTACTTCTCCTCCATCGTCCTCAGCCCCTCTGTGGTCGTCTTCTTGGTTCGAACCAACCGACACCTCGTTACTGGGTACCGGAGGGCTCTTCGGGTTGGTTTCTTCGGGGCCGTTGTCGTGGTTGGTGTCAGCCGCCTGCTCTGTAGGACGCGCCTCCTCGGAAACTTCGTTGGAAGTTGGCGCTTCTGTATGTGAATTTGGCTCGCTTTCTTGTTCTTGCTCCTTTCGCGCATTGCGTGTCTCAAACTCTTCGACCTCCCGTGCAATTGTCGCCTCCGCTTCCTGTATTTGGTCTCTTATGATAGCCTCATCTTCAGAGCGCAGCTGCCAAGGCTTATAATATAGTACAGGCTCCGTCTTGGTTTT
This sequence comes from Aspergillus lucknowensis, assembly GCF_044049455.1. NCBI lineage: Eukaryota > Fungi > Ascomycota > Eurotiomycetes > Eurotiales > Aspergillaceae > Aspergillus > Aspergillus lucknowensis. The sequence continues at coordinate 90,634 of NW_027263584.1, read as the reverse complement.
AAGAAAGTGAGCCGTTGCTAGTAGATTCGTGTGGCGGGTGTGCATCTACATCAGTCAACATCGATTAGCGCACTGTATGGAGCGGGTTCGAAAGGCACCCACCATCTCCTTCTCGTAGAGTTTCTGCTCCTTCTTCCAGATTACAAGCCGTTCCTCTCGCCTCTTTTTCTTCAGCTCCCCGTACTCCTCGTCCTGTAACTTCAGCTTATCTTGCTGTTTCCGTTCTATATCCGCCCGTCGTCGTTGCGCGGCCGAATTGGAGCTCTGCGAGAGTGTCCCTAGTAGTGAACCAAATAACCGTTGCCCACGTTTCCGCTCCTCATCGCGACGGTTGCGTTTTCGTTCCGCGTCCTGCTCTTGCTTGGGAGATGCCTGCGTCCGCACCGGAGCCGGTTCGGGATCTTGGATGTCGGCTTGCGAGCTGAGACGACGACGTTTGGTATCCGAGTCGAGCTCGGTGGTCGATGACTGTCTCCGCTTCAATCCATATTCTAGAGACGGCTCTGGGTTCTCCTGCTCGGGAACTATCACTGCGGAAGCTAGGGTTCTAAGCCGAAGCTCAATTAGCATCGGATACGAAAAAAAGGGCAATCGGTGCAATCCTCTACCCTTCTGCCATGATCCTCACTGGCTTTGCTTCAGTGTACACGTGGCCGCAACACAGGGTCGTCGCAATCGCGCGAGATGATGCGTTTCAGGAAGAATAATGCAGCGAGTGGAAAGAGGTCGGAGGTTCCGTCCAAGTTGCTGTCGCGATTGAGCCGCAAAGTTCCAGCAGGCTCTGCACGGACCAATTGCCTGATATGGCCAGCGGAAGGGGCGACTTTTGGTCCAACCTGCCAGGACTTCTTTTCTCCTCCCCTCGCTTTCCAACGGGTTCGATCGATCAGTCCTTCGGCCCATTTATAATCAAGACTGCCCCGAAAGACTCAGGCTTTCATTGATTGTCGCGTTCGATCTCTGCGCTTTCAGTTTCCCCTCCCTCTTTACCACTCTTCTCTCCGGCCAGCAACTTGAGCAACATGTCTCGCCATCACCCCGATCTCGTTATGTGCCGCAAGCAGCCAGGCATCTCTATCGGCCGTCTGTGTGACAAATGCGACGGAAAATGCCCCGTGTGCGACTCATACGTGCGTCCGACGACCCTGGTTCGCATATGTGACGAGTGCTCCTTCGGGAATTACCAGAATAAGTGCATTGTTTGCGGTGGCGAGGGAATCAGTGACGCCTTTTATTGTTTCGAATGTACCCGGCTGGAAAAGGATCGAGATGGCTGTCCGAAGATCATAAACCTGGGAAGTTCGAGGACGGATCTATTCTACCAAAAGAAGAGTTTTCGGAATAATTGATCGACTGGCTCTCGGCTCTGTGTTTCTCGTTAGTATATGCGGCAAGGCCTACGACTGGGTGGCGGTCTGGCTGTCCTCTGTTCTATACCACTGTTTCTGCAGGGGCATCTACTCTCGACATGGCTGCAGGTGTTTATCATGGAACTTGGGCTACAAGAGAGGGTGTTTAGCTGTTCTACGCTCAACAATCCTATAACATGACCAGCATCCTGGAAGCGACACCTAACGTGGTCTACCTACCTGGCCGCCTAGGCTTTGCAAATCCCCGCCTGAGACCGTCGTTTTGTGGCGGGTTGACCTCTTCGTGAAGCCTTTCACCTGTGATCTCGTCAGGTGAGCCGGCCTCGATCTGCCGTTCTTGTCAGGATATTCACAAATCAATCGCATGTGTTGGAGTCACTGTACCTTCTTTGAAACCTTCAGACCTTGTTCCTCAGCCAGCTGGAGCCCGTACATCCGCGAACTGGCGTATAGCATACGCTCCTTAATCGAAGAGCCTGATGGGCAAGTATAAATGAAGATCACTGCGTCGGACTCGGGATAGTGATAGAACGTGTACCTCGGCGAGGAGGAAGAGATGTGTGTTTGGACTGATTCGGGGTCGACTCCGGACTCCGCGGCAGCAAGCTTCAGTGTCTCCGTCGGAATGTCAATGGCCTGTATTTGACACCCGAAGATTTACAATTAGCATGATTAATCGGCTTAGAATTGAAGATGGTCAGAGAGAACTCACCACCTGGACTAGTCCTCCCTGTTGCAAACGTTGCAGCGCGGTTTTTGCATCCTCATTTACCTGCATTTCGATGCGCATCCGGGATGGTCCCCTTGAAAATGTTCCTCCAATCCCAATATCCCTCTTGGGAGTCCCACTACGCGCATCCTCTTCTGCCCTACGCACTGCCTCCAACTCCCTCTCCTTCTCACCCATCAGATCCTCCCGCCGATACCCGGCCGGTGTAGCGGAGCCATTCTTCTCAGCGTCCCTCTCTCGCCAGGCCTCCTCACTAACGACTTCCTCCACCTCGGTTGCGAAGATCGTCTCCCCAAAATTCTCGCTGCCCAGTTCACGGACCAGGGTTGCCCGCGTGGACGCAAAGAGCGTCTTCGCACGCACAACAGCATTGGAGGGGATATACGTCAGCGCAATGAGCGAAGACGACGCGGACTCGGGTCGTCGGATAAGCAGATAAATCGGGGTCTTCGGCTCAAGGACGGACGACAATTGCGAGAGGGAAGGGTAGAAGGCTCCGGGGCTGGAGAAGCGGATCGGAGCGAGCGGGGTCAGGCTCTCGGAGGTAATTGTTACAGGGAGACAGAAGGCGGAGTCATCAGATGCGAAGGTGCTGAAGGCATCGTGGAGCTCTTGTGAGACTGTATTCAAGTAGTTAGCAGAAGCGTTTTGTTTGCAGGTCGTCGTGGGAGGGGTGGGATGGGACTGGCGAAGTGGGGGTTCACGAGGATGACGCAGAGAGGTTGGGATGTACCTGAGATTCCGGACTGCATTTTGAATTCGACTCAGGCTGCAGAGTTGCCTTCTCGAACAATGATAATAATGGTCGTATGGCCTGTGAGACCAGCAGTTTGGTCTCGGGAGAGGGGGCAGAAGCGGTGTGTTTGGTTAGCGGGGTTGCGAGGGGGCCGAGCTGGGGCCAAATAAGTCCGCATGTTCAGCCTGATCGCCCAGCATTCGTTGCCTTAGAGATAATATCTGTTCGGCACAGGAACAAGCCTTTCGTTGTGACTATTGGCTTGAAGCTTGCCCGAAGTCGAGCCTGAGGAGTCCTGAGGACGGTTGTGGGAGATATCCTGGACGTCAATTGCGAACATAACTGGGATTTATGAATAGTTATAAGTAAACATCTGGCTATATAGTGGGAAATAGAGGAGTAAGATACAATGACATATGTATTGATTAACCTGCTTCTTACCTTGAACATAGAAGAGTTGCGCGCATTACTTGCTCCTGCTTAGGTAGTTGGAAATATACTGTGAGGGTGATTTGAACCGTCCATGGTTTCCTATGAGTACCCGAATCCAGGATTGAGAGTATTGAATCTTTGATTCCGTGCTCTATGAAGTATATCCCGCACATCGAAAATATCACAAAGGAAAAGCAAAACAAACAGGGAGATATATACAATCCATCTTCAATCTTTTAGCCTCTCCAAAGCCAACCTTGCCCTAACCAAAGGGCTAAGATACAAGACAAACTCGACAAGACAAGCAAACAACGCCGCCATGCTGGTATCAAATGCTTTTCCTTTCAGAGAGTGGAAGACCTACTCCTCATACTTCCCGCCCACAAACGACCATTTCGACGCCTCCAGCTTCCCCTTCAGGAACTCGTACACCGTAAACGTCACAGCTTGCCCGGGGGCGACACGCATAACGCGCGGTGTGATGCCCTTGTAGAACGCCTTCGCGCCCTCCTGCTTGAACATGTCCCGGGCGATGCTCAGAATCCGCGACACGGCGCTCTGCCCGGGCTCCGCGCGCGACTTCTGCAGTCTCGTCTTGATCGTGTCAATGGGCGCATTCGAGAAGGGTCCTACGGCGCCGGAAATCAACCCGATGATGGTGGTCTGGTATGAAGGGAGCTGGGTGTTCGAGTATTCAGGCTGCACGCGCTGCAGGAAGGCTTTGAGCTCCGTGTAGGCCGTGAAGTTGGCGGCTTGGTTTGTACCCTGGCGCAGCGCGGTTAGGGAGACGCCGCGGTAGAGCGCGGAGAATCCCTCCTCCTTGATGACCGTGAAGAGAGCGTGGGGAGCAGAGCGGTATTTGGGTGTGTCGAGTGGATCGGCCAGGGAGTGGTGTTGTGCTTGGAGGCGAATTTTGACGACTTCCATGGGGTTTACCACGGCGACGGCTTCGGTTACACCTGCGGCGAGACCGGCTGCAACATGTTAGTACCCTGTATCCAAATCTTTAGGTGTAGGTTCTAAGGGGACTTACCGAGGAAAGTAGCCTTGGAGGTGACAGCTCCAGTTTCCTTGTCCGCGAGCATCTGCTTATAGGACTCGTAGGAGGTGAATCGGATGGCCATTTTGGGGATGATGCCGCCCAACACAGCGCCGAGACCCTTGTATAGACCCATTGCGGTTTCCTTCTTGACGATATCAACGCCGGTGGTGACGAATCCACGAGGTTTAATCTGCGTGACGTTAGAGGCTGCTAAACGATATCTATACCGATTATACTCTGGAGGTACTTACACCTGGCGCAGTAGATCGCCGCGAGAGCTGCATTCGGACTTTGATGGTATCTAGAGTCGTTGTAAGTGCAAGCTCAAACGAATCGAATTATAGGGTTTGTACCTAGGGGATGGCACACGAGGGCCTCCATCATACCAGCACCACCACCAGCTGCTTGCGATTAGTACTGTCGCATTGGAACTAGTCGAGGTAACTCTACCGATCAAATTGACGGCTGGGGAGGCTGGTTTCTTGCCATTGCCTCCTTTAGCAGACATTGTGAGCTCAAGTATGGTATGTAGAGTTATTTCTTTTCTTTTCTTTCCGAGTCCAGCCCAGCAACGGCCTCAACGCGCAACAAGCTTCAGACACTCTCTTCACGAAAACACAAGAAAGGGAAAACAAAAGAAAAAGAGAGAGAAAGACAATTCCCTCTCCGAAATTATTGAAAAGGGAAGAGTCACGAGGGCAAAAGCGACGATATCGGACGTTCACAAGGTGATTCACCAGGTGTGAGGACGGAGAGATACGGAAGTATAAGTAGTGACATTTACCCTCGGCTGGGCCGAGGAAGTTGAAGCTCTGGGGATAGGCAAGGGAATTGGGAGTCAGAGCTCTCGGGAAAGGCCATCAGGGCCCGGGTTTCCGGTCCCAGTGGCGGCTTCTACCTCAGCCTCTTTGGCTCGCAGCAGCTCTGAAGCTGAGGCGAGGCCGCGGGAGTGGAACGGGGAAGCGGAGAAGGGAGGAAGGCGAGGATGGACAAGCGGAAGATATTCGACCGCCGATTCAGGCCATTGATATATCTTTTGAAGGTTTTAAAGAAAGAGCTTACCAGTGTGGCCATGCTTCTCGTCACCCATTACCCCTTGCCCTTAGACTCAACCCCAGAGCCTTGCCTCAGACCCCAGAGTCGTGACTGCTCTAATTCGGTCCCAGGGAACATGATCTAATCGACCAAACAACGCCAAACTCAACTCGAGCCACTGCTCTGGGCGAAACAGAGAGGACTCCCGCTCTGGAGGGATAGCCCGAATCTTGGAAGAGGGCATCTGCATGTGAAAGCCAGGAAAGACGCGTGGTCATGGGAGAGGTAAGTCAAATCGGTCTGGATCAAACCCACAAGCTTGTGATTGCACGCCCATTGCCAAAATTCAGGAGCTTGAGCCTCTGGTTCACTTGAGTCAAATGCGGGCAATACGGGAGAATCCGGGCGCGAGGAAGAATGACGTTGAGTGCAACGTGCCGAGGCTCATTCCGCTCTGGGAAGTGCCGACGGGACGCCGATGACAGAACCAGCCCATCAGTTGGTGTTGTGCGGGGGAGCTGTATCGGAGCTGTCGCGAAATTGGACATTTCACTGTGATTAATTCCGCTGCTGGAGACAGAACCAAACTGCTTGAGGGCCAGGTCCTGTATAGAAAGTTTGTCGGCTCATATTTTATCCACACCTTTTTCCAAGTCAGTGCCTCAGGCAATGACGCCTTGCTGCACTACATTCCGCGGAGTATACTCTACCAAATGGTTTGCCGGATGGAATTCAGAGAGCCGTACTCTATTTAGCTGTGCTTTATATCCCTCAGAGGCGAAGCAGCCGCCAAACTTCATACTCGAAGCTTGAGTGAAGAAATGCGGACTTATTCCGATCATTGCACACCACGGCTTGATGATAAAGATCCTGCGATCCTTGTCACATCAGCACCAGACTTGACGGAAAGCACGAAACAATGATGACTTACTCTCTGTCACCAGTTTTATGTTAGCGACACTGGAGCACGGTTCAGCGGCCAATCGTTCTGCCTGTCAGCCCTTTATCGTTTGCATCGGCGGATTCGCCGATCTTATGTTCAGCCAAAGCCGACTCCACAAAACTTGACATGGAGAATACAGGCCGCAGAGCAGCCAGAGGAAAAATCAGAGGTCTGAATGAATAGACACACTTGTCTCCCTCCGCCATGAGCATCTCAGAACCGCAATGGAAACGCATCGTCCGATTCATTATCGCTCAATGGATGATCATTGGCATCGGCGTTGCCTGCCTCCTCGCATACTTCTTTCCCAATGTCGCTAAACACGGAGGCACCATCCATTCGGAATATACTGTTCTCTACGGTGCCGTCGCGATTGTTTTCCTGGTTTCGGGCCTCAGCATTCCTCAGGAGAAGCTTGTCCGGCAACTCTTCAACTGGCGCCTCCACCTTCTCGTCCAGATTACATCGTTCCTTTTCATCCCTGCGCTCGTCCTCGCCGTCGTCCAAGCCATTATTACTGGCGACAAAGATGCACGGATAGATCGCGCTGTGTTAGCTGGATATGTGTTCACCGCTTGTATTCCGACGACGATCGCCTCGAATGTGGTTATGACGAGGTCGGCAGGAGGAGATGACGCTGCCGCATTAGCGGAAGTCCTCATCGCTAACCTCTTGGGGCCCTTTGTGACGGCTGGTTGGACGGTGACGCTGTTACCGAGCTCGAAGGAATTTGACGTCTGGAGGAATCAGGACGGAGATCTCACGGGGATGTACCGCGATGTGTTCAAGCAGTTGGGTCTTGCAGTGTTGATACCTCTGGCCGTGGGCCAACTGGTGAGGTTCTTGTGGTCTGAGAGGACGGCGCATGTGATTCGGAAGTATAAGATTGCAAAGCTAGGGTCAGCGTGTATGCTTCTCATGATTTGGTGAGTTTTCAGCCTGAGAGCTTGATGAAGTATGGCTTTTCTTATGGCCTTTCTCGTAGGACAACGTTCTCGTCGTGTTTCGCGACAGGTGCCCTCCAGGGCCTTTCGACGGAGAGCCTCGTTTTCGTTGTGCTGTTCAACATCGCCTTGTATATTTTCCTCACAGCCGTATGCTTCTCCCTCGCCCGGCCGCCCCAGAGCTTCTGCCGTTGGACAACAATTGGCAGATGGCAGCTGTTCAAAGATATTCCCCCTGTGGAAACCATCGCCGTTTGTTTCTGCGGTCCTGCCAAAAGTACTGCCTTGGGTATTCCCTTGCTATACGCAATGTGGACGCCCCTCGACCTGTTCATCAAAGCAAGAACGTCTGTTCCTGTACTGCTATACACGACGGAGCAGCTGTTCGTAGCCCACTTCTTTGTTCATGCGTTTCGGAGGTGGACGCGGCGGCTCGAGGGACGCCGTGGACGTGAGGAGGAAACTGTTGGAGACGGAGTGGAAATGACCGATCACCAGTCTGCTTCTCTATCAGTAGGGGAAAGTGAACCAAAGTGATGTTTTGACACGTGATACAATGCTTGTTTATGAATCTATTTGATGAAAGATACCCGATAGAATGTCCGTAGCATTTTCAGTCAATTTCAGAAAGAAGGATATAGAATTTACAGGTCGAAGTATATGTAAGACAGACCTAGCCTATGAAACAGGAATCGAATGAGGGGGCCACATAAACATAATAAGAACGTGATGGAGTACGGAAAGATAACCCAGAAGATAGAAAAATACATCATATATAGCTCACCTTCACGCCCATTCCGACAGTGCCCCTAACCTTTTGCCAGCCCGTTCCGGCTATCCTCCGGATCCGCTCACGAACGTTTGGCCGGTTCAGCGCAAAAATAAGCCCCAGTAAGAACAAGAGTGATCGGACAAACCACAGAGGATTGTTCGATATTGACTTCCCCAAGTACTGCACGAGATTCCGTAGTACAGTGGCAAGCGCCTGCGATTGCCTCGCTCGAGTCTCGGGTTTCTCTGGTTTTTTGAGATTCTTTGAAGTGGAAGGAGAAAGGGCTGCCCGCGACGAGGAGTCGGCTTTGGTGTTGCCCGCCTTCTCAGCACTCCTTTTACCTTTGGTAGTCCCATTAGGGCGGTACTTCTCAATCCCGTAGTCCACCTCGCTGCCACTGCGTTTATGACTCTTCGATTGCGCGGCTCGCTCTGCGGATGCAGCGTCCTCTGCCCTTTGACGCTCTGCCTCCTGTATTTGTCTCTCTAGCTCTGCATCTTTCTCGCGCTGCAACGCAGCTGCACGGAGCTTGCCTTGCTCTCTCTCTTCCTTAAGGCCGTCTAGCGTTTGGAGGAAGACATCCTTTCTCTCTTCGTCGAGAACCTCGCTAAGTCTGATAAATTCGCGGGCGTAATCCCATTCTTCATTCCTGGGAAGTACATGGAGAATAAATAGCTCAATTAGCCGAACCCGAGCGGTGAGGTCTTTGGGTGTATCAGTTCCACCGTTGACGCGGTGCCGCTGTGAGTTTGTGGGGGAGTTTAGATGCTCTTCGATGTCTAGGTTTGGTTGTCCATACGAGGAGAGGTAGGTTTCGAGTCGCTGCTGATTGACCGTTTGTGAGGGAGAGTGGTTGAGGAGAAGGGTACCTCTGGAACGTAAAAGCTTGTTAGTCGCCATTGAGAGAGTCCATTATATTCACTCACAGATTGTATACGACCTCCGCATCAACTGAGCCCTCTCGGCCCTGGTAACCGGTCTGAACAACTGTTTCCCAAATACCCCCATCACGAACTTGTGTAGAGATGGCTTTCCACTCTTTCTGTCCAATTATCCTTTTGCCCTCTTCTGGTCCTAAATCGATAATAGCGCTTAGAAGTGTGATGTACAAGTTCCACACTTTAATTCGCCAGGTGGGAGGAACTGTCGCAATCGGGGCGACCGAGCTGTCACCATTGACCTCTTGGTCGTCGTTCCCGCGGTTGGCAGTGATCACAGGTTCTAAAGAAACGAGGGCTTCTTGTAATCTGCGCGTCAAAAAGAGCTGAGAGGCCTTCTTGTAGGTTTTCGAGCAGAATTTTGAGGGAGAGAGTGAGGACGTGGACGCCGAGACGGACGATGCGTCGTCGGCCATGTTCACGGCCGAAGAATGGGGAGTGTGGAGGGAATGGGCAAGAAAAATCGACTATAACGGCGCTAGAGTGCAGCGATAGAGATGGGTATCGACAGAGGAAGTGAGTCGAACCTAAGGAGTAAATTCATTTGGACCTTGAGGGAGTTGCGCTGAGTTGCAGACAGAAGTCAGGCCGAGTTGCAGCTCCGGTTGGTTGCTTTCCGTTTCCCTCGGTTCGGTTTCAGTCTGGGGTCAAGTCACGGGGCCGGGCACGGGCCGGGCACGGGACAGTAATCCATCTCCTTCTCTAGACCTCCTGTTCTCTTCTTCGCTTCAACTCCAGTCTCCCTGTTTAGGGAGTGAGTTGGAGAAGGTGCTTTACTCTCATTTCCACTTGAGAGCTCGTACAGATTCGAAGGGATGATGCCTCCCATGTGACACATGCCTCTCCCAGAACTCCAAACCGTTGATACCGTGTATTTCCGCGACACAAGTAGCTCAAGCTTGGAATATCAGCTGAAAATATTTGCACTTGATTAGCGTCTATCTCTTTCCTATTGCATTGCATAATTCGTCCCTCGCTCGCAGCCAGCATGGATGTCACTGCGCAGACATTTCCGTATCACCTCCCGAGGATACTGGAGGACCTTGCATCTTCCGCCTTTGTGGCCATTGATCTGGAGTTCTCCGGAATTGCAACTGCTCCACAGGGCAGAGCCGGACCACCGCAAACCTTACAGCAGAGGTACCAGGAAGTGAAGGAGGGAGCTGACAGGTACCAGATTCTGCAAGTTGGTTTGACCTTCTGTCACGAGGATATCGAGGCAGGTCAGGCCTACTATGTCTTTGTTTCCCCAACCCCAGAGACGACTTGCTGAAATCCTTCCTAGCGAAATACACTCTAAGGCCGTATAATCTGTATCTCAGTCCAATTATTGACCGTAAGCTGGACGTTGAGCGAAACTGGTCATTCCAGAGCAGCGGTATGGTATCTGCTCTTGTCCTCTGCGCAGAACTGATTTCAGATGTCCAGCGGTCGAGTTTCTCTTGGAGAATAAATTCAACATGGACTCCCTGTATCGAACGGGTGTGCCGTATATATCGAGAGAAGAGGAGGAAAAAGCCATATCAAAAGCTGTCGAACGGCAAAATCGCACTCCTACAAGTACATCGCTGGATGTCAAGGATACCGACCACGACTCACGAACATTCCTCAGCCTTGTCCGGCAGCTTATCGATAATTGGCTTGCCCTTGGTGATGTAGACTACCACCTCTTCCCGGTGCGACCTTTCTAATCAGTTGATAGAAACGCGATGACTATCTTAATATTCCGCCACCCACTCGTCAAATCAAGTCCCAAAAACTCGAGGCAATGCCCTCTGCGCTGAATAGATTTCAGAAGAGACTGGTGCATCAGGTTGTCGAGGTAGAGTACCCGTCTCTTGTGACCATCGGGAGACCGACGTTCGTCCAGATCATCAGCTATGACGAAGACCGAGAGAAAGCCGTACGAGACAAAAGGGTGCAATGGGTACGAGAACGAATCTGGAAGGAGACGGGATTCAGATGGGTGGCGGAGGCACTCGCGGGAGGCGACCTCTCCCGCCTCAACCCTCATTACTTTTCTGGAATCAAAGCGAACTCTTCCCGCGGTGAACAAGCTAAATCAGCCGTTAACTTTGCGGACGACTTCAAGGAGCGGCTGAAAGCTCACCGGCCCGTCCTGGTTGGCCACAACCTCTTCATGGATTTGGTATACTTCTTTCGATGCTTTTTTGGACCCTTGCCAGAACGGTTGGACGATTTCCAGTCCATGGTCCATGAGCACTTTCCTGTTCTCATCGATACGAAGTATCTAGCGACACATGACTGTGGCTCGATCAATCCGACATCTTCTTTGCAGGAGATAAATGACAGTTTGCTGCAAACACCGACTCCAGTTATTAGTGTGTAAGGCCAGACTTAGTGGGGAGCATGAAATTAACAGATGCCAGGTATACACCCACACTTCGCCAGATATCATATTCAGAAAATAGACCATGAGGCAGGCTATGACAGCCTGCTCACGGCTCAAGTCTTCATCAAGCTTTCAGCGCAACTTGGTGCACGAGACCAGACGTACATACCGACGGGATTGATTTCGACCAAAGCATCTCATTCAACCGCCTTCAATGACCTTAACAACCGGTTTGCCCGACATCGGGTTCCGGGGACGAGCGAGGGATCTTTGGGTTCTGGGCCGGCTGACAGTGAGAGCAAGGAAACGGTAGAACAAAACGAGAAGTTTCTAGTAGGAGAGAGCCTTGCGGGAGACGTATGGAGAGCCAATAAGAAACACTTGGTCCCAAGACAGGGCTCTCAATTCTGGAAAACCTATGGCAACAAGTTACGCGTATTTGGAACGGTGGAGAGGCAGCTCTCGCTAACTTAACGTCTTTGAAAAGCAAGGAACGAAAGATGCTATAGTCAATGTTCTCAATTGATTGTTTCTCGATATGACAGCATCAGGCGGAATAGGCCTTCTGATTCTCTTTGTACGGACTGACGCAGAGCCAATGGATGTACAGTGGGGGGGGAGAGAGGAAATATGCTTGACAGGCCACGCTCCGATTGTTGTGAGACCAACTTGCAATAGACTACGCTAGGATACCTAAACTAGGTAGATGTAAACGAAACAAGCAATGGGAAAAAAATACCACTGCTCATTGGGATTGGTGAAGATGGTAGGAGCCATGAAGGTGCGAGCTGCAGGGAGATTCAAGATGAGGAGTCGCGGAGGTCAGCAATCAGAGGGATGAAAGCGGAAGTAAGTTGCTAACTAAGGTCTACGAGCAATATTTATACCTGCGAGGAAGCCTGCGATAGACCTTCACGTCAATCATATTAGGGAAGAGCGATTGAACGAGCGAGGTGAAAAGGAACGAAGTGAAGCGATATTCTAAGAGGAAGAGTCTCACTCCTGCATACTCAGCTCTGCGATGCCTCTATATATTATGGCTGATGGTCGACGTAGCAACATGGTGAAGAATCTGAACCCATTCTGTGTCAAATTGGTTATGTGCGCAGCGTCTATCTAACAATACACCTTGGATTCAAGAAGGTACCGCTAGCGAAAATTGCCGCAAGACACTCTCTCTGAGCACCGGAAAAATGATCGACTGGTTGTGGAAGAAGTTGAACGCAGTGATGATAAGGAATGGTGCTGTGAAGAGAATGGAAAGCAGGAGGCACAGAAAAACTCGAGAAAGGGTTATCGGTCACATGACTATCTAAACCTTAGTCGGATTAGCGCGCGGCCCTGAATGTTCGGAGCAAAACAGGTGACTGCCAACTTTTCTTGCTTTGGGAAGGTCGGAGTGAGCAGTGTTGACGACCGCATCGACTCCGCGCTCGGGAGATGTCTTCAGGATCTAATGGCGCCAGGCGCATAGTCTCCGTACTGCGTACGCCTACCCAAACCAAAGCCCTGTGGAATTTCTTCTAACGATAACCGGTTTGCAGGACCCTCGATCGCAGAACAGCGGGTGTGCAGAAGCTGTCAAGAGACACTTGTCCGCCGCAATTATGCCTCAGCCTCTACGCCAGTCTCTCCAGAATCCTCCTCCGCAACTTCATCCACATTCCCCGTCGTGAAACCCACCTATACCATCAACGCAGGCGTCCTCCTTTCTCGCCCGCCCCAGATCACACGCGACCTCACCGATTTCGAGAAAGCATTTTACTTCTACCAGAAACGCCTCAATGAGCGTCTAGTACTCCCTTTTACAAAGTACTTCTACTTCAAACGAGGAACGCCCGCAGATGAGGACTGGAAGCGTAAAGTTCGCGAGCGCCAAACCGCCGCGCGTGATATCGGCAAATACAGTGCGTACTCAAAGGAGGCATGGAACGATGAACTGCTCGTGGGAGCGCCGGAGTCGGACCCGGACCATCTTGTTGAGACACTTATTCAGGATGCCGAAAGCACGGCCAATGCCACTTCCCAAGATACCAGCAAGAAAGAAGAGATCCCTAGGCCGTTTCCGCGGGTAACGGAGGCGGATAAGAAGGGGGATACACAGAGCCTTAACAGGGCTCTTCAGAGGACTCTCTATCTGCTTGTTCAGTCTAAAGAAGGATATTGGAAGTTCCCTAGTTCTCCTGTTGTAGCGGATGAAACTCTCCGATTGGTATGCCTATCTCTACTCCTCGGCTGTGATCCTGCTAACTCCTGCGTTGCGCTAGGCCGCTGAGCGTACCCTCGAACAGTCCGCTGGTGTGAACATGAACACTTTCATGATTGGATACCATCCTGTCGGCCACTATGTGTACAACTCGCGGAAGTCTAAGACCGATGAGGCAACCGGCGCTACCATTGCCGGCGAGAAGACGTTCTTCATGAAGTCACGCATCATGGCAGGACAGGCTGATCTTTCTGCCAACGTGCAGAACCTCAAGGACTTCAAGTGGCTGGCAAAGGAGGAGATTGCGAAGTTCGTGCTACCCCCGTATTACGCGAGCATCAAGAACATGCTTGCCGAGCGGTAATTTGACCTCGCTTGGGTGGTGTAGACGAAATGGAGTGAGACTGGGCTGAAAGTTGTAGGATAACCCCGCTCGTAAGATTTGCATATATTGGAGGTTGCCATGCCATGTATAACTAGTTCATCAATATTTATTCCAATTCTATTTATACAATTTGCTCTGAATAACCCCCGTCAATCCTCACGCCGAACGCCGCACCGACGTGAAAATAAATAATCTGTCATCGTGAGAAAATATAGTAACTGATAATCACTTTAAATTGAACTTTTGCCCTTGCACAACGGGCTGATCCTTCGAGGATTTCCCACTCAAGCTTTTCCCACACATCGGACACGCTATGCAAGTCAGAATGCCTTCCACATCAAAAGGAAATACGCCGAAGAGAATTAAAGTATACGAGGAAAGAGAGATACTCACCGTTCTTCTGGTACGCACACCGTTGGCAATACTTCCTTCCCTGTTCCGTCTTCGTCTTGCACATGTCACACGAAGACGAATACGCCGCATAGGGATTCTTCGCTTTAGCGCTGAGGAGTTTGTTCTACGCCGCTCTTGTGTCAGCCCGCAAATCCCATTGCGACGCAACATGTTCCAGAGCATGCAAAAAGGAAAGAACTAGAGGGAGCCCTGGAGAGAAGGAGGGAAGACAGACCTTCGAAACACCAGTGGCCCCCAACGTCGGCTTCGCCGTACTCGCCGTAGCTGTGCGCGTGCTTGCACTCCCAGTAGCAGCCCCAGCACCAGCACCGGCCCCGCCTCCAGACCCAGCTCCACCACCACCTAGTGATGTCGATGGGGAGCCATAGTACATTTCGCTTTTGCGCTTGACGCCTGGGGTGGCTAGTTCAGTTTGCTTGAGCTTTTTCTGGCACTTTGCGCAGACCATCTCTGGTTCTTTTGCTTTAAAATCTGGATTTTAGGTGTTGATTCTGGTGGACCAGTGTTATTTTGGAATTGCCTGGCTGCATCTCGGAGGAGGTGGGGAGCTCCGCCACATCAGGTTTCGCCACAGTGGCTTGCTTGCTTGGTCCGTGCCTGTAGATCTTTGCCCAAGACAAGGGATGCCCCAGAGTTGCTTAGATATACAAAGGCGGTGATATCCAGACGTGTTGATGGTATATTTCAGGGTACGTATCTCCGCTGTGCAGATGAATCGCTTGATCTCTCATCACTTGAAGAGCTGAATGGCTACCAGCACGCCGTGGTCAAGGTTCTGCGAACGAGATACGTGGAACGGGGGATTGAGTGGTGATCCATGAAAAACTATATCTCAATAAGATATTAATATCGAACGAAGACGATGCAGTTCAAGAAATGGACCCTAAGCGAGATTCAGTAGATATTGGCCGATAAGGTATTGGCCCCAGAGGGGCGCCCCATTTAATCAGCCTTTCACTGTCCCAAATTGCATACCCCCAGCTATAGTCCCGACTTTGCACACCTGTCACCAACATCTCCTCGAAAATGGGCTCGCTGGGCTCGAGGTCCGAGAGCCAGGCCTTTTGCCATGCAAGGTTCGGCCGTTCAATTTCAGGCAATGTGGCCAGCAGTGTCTGGAATCCGCTGAGGTCAGAGCCAAAGTTGAAACGATCTGCGGGATAGAGAAAGGGTAGGTCGACCCCGTAATTATGTGGAGAGAAATCCGGAAAACACGGAAAATATGGAGCCCCATTTGCAAGTACCAGGTTGCGCCGAGCTATGTACTCCTTCTCCTGAAGAAGTTTGAGAAGAAAACTCGGGCCAATAGAAGCAAGCGCCTGTCGTACTTCAATATCATGCAGTTTTAGATTATCGCAATCAACAACAGAACAGCTGGAAGGAGCACGCAAATGCTCTGGAAGAACTTGAATAGGTTTGGGCCCATATTGGTTTAGATCATTGGCAATTTCATGATAGAGCTCCCCAAGTCGGTCGTGAAAATGCTGCCACAAGCAGCTAAACTCCTCAACCTCCCACGGGGAAAGAGTGCCGAAGAAAATTTGCCAAGCTTCTTCATCGCTGAATTCTTTATCCCAGTCAGGCGTTTTTCGATGGCCCAAACTGTAGACGGGATGCTCGGTGGCTCCGAATAAATTACAGTGTGTTTGCAGCCGATAAAATGCCCGAAAGTAGCGTTGTTTTTCAATCTGGCTGAAACTCAGCGGTAGAATCTCGGTTCTCCATTTACTGGGATCCATCCACTCCGGGCAGGGTACGTTCCGGCTATAATCGTCTAGGAGAGAAACTGCAATTCTGTGCAGTTGAAGGAGATCGATAACCTCGTTGGTGTCCGTCGGCCTATCGGGAAAGGGTTGCTCTGTGGCTGATAGTTTTCCAAGGCGACGGATCTCTTCACTGCGCCGCCGGGCGTCCAGAAGTGCGTAGATGTTATATCGGTCCGATGGCCTGCCAGCATGGAAGGCCTTTGAGCGAACGGCAGCAATTGCTTCGGAGATTTCAACAAGCCCAGCATACTGATTGTGCAGAATATTTTCAAGAGCATCTTTGCGCACAAGGCGATATGCCTGGTGATAAGAGGGTGAAGAGAGGACGATCGAACGAAGCGAGTCCAAATCAGGCGCATTTAATAATATTTGCATGCGCAGCTCAATAGGCAAACTTTCGAAGGTTGTCTTTGCCTTGTGAGAAGTTAGTTAATCGATTGCTGCGGATGGGCCGTGGGAACCTACCATGCTGCTTTGGGCTGAGGTTGGGGAGTCCATGAGTCTGCGATTTTCGATTTCGGGTCTGCGCCGCCTTATGTAGCTGGCCTCTGCTGCCAACCAGGTTTCCTGAACCTATTCATCATCCGGGCAGAGATGATGAGAGAAACTTCGAACGTGACTCGGCGAGGCGCTTCCATGTCTTCCTTTCCAAATCACTGGGAGTCGTCCTCCCTGCCCCACTTTTCCATTCGAGCCGCCAGGTTGCTTTGGCCTCGACAGTCGAGCTTCAACCTCCAATCGATGAGAGCGGCCACTTCTCGGACGCCGATCCAGCAGCCACGGCGCGTGACGTTTCGGATATGCAGCCGCTCTGGAAAAGTGCTGCCCCTTACCAATTGATCCAGCCACCTCAACGCCTCAAACCGCTCATGATTCTATATACAGATGTTGGCAGGCGCGCGGCCCCTGCAGGGGCTTGAAGTCAGTTCAGTGGTGGCATTCTCCGTCCAGCGGAGTTATGGAGCAGCTATGGAACAGCACGTTCTCTACTTACTTTGCCCGGGATTCATAAAGAGGCTCATTGCCCTCTGTTTCCCTCAAACTTTCTCTCAACCAACTCATCGATCCTCGAGCAAAGCTATTCCTCTGCCCGGCTGCCTTTTCTCGATCTTGGTTCTGTCAATAGGCTTTCTTGGAACTCTAATTGCCCTCTCTATACTTGATTTTACTTTGCTTCTCTGCCACCCGCTTCAGCTTGTGTATAGACGATGACCGACTTCCGTAACCACAATTGGCACGAGCCAATCATGACGAGCAGAAGAGGCACTGACTCTGATTATGACCCTCGAAACCCTCGCGGTTCCCACCTGAAGGCACGGCCTGAGCCAAGTTATTACGGCCCGAACTTCCAGAACTCTGAGAAAGGGCGTTCGTCAACTTTTCACGATATCATGGCCCCCAAGATGCCCGTCCCTTATAAGAAGCGCCCAGAGGAATACCCCCCAAAGGTTGCGAGGGAGTACAATAGGTACAAGCTGTATAGCGACGCCCACGCCCAAGCTCTGCATGAATACAGGGTGCTCGATCCGTTGAAAGCTGGCCGAAAAAACTCCGAGAATCCCAGACAAACATGGAAGGAGGGGGTGGCCGTGGCCACAGTTTCGATAGCCGCGTCAAATAAGTAAGAATATCCTCATCCGCCAGAACGGACGATATATATACTCATTCAGAACTCCCTAGTCATGCTGCAGCTCGGACCGGTTTTGACCATAAGTACCCTTGGGCATATCATTCGGCAGAGAGCAAAGTCACCCATGTGGAGTCCGTTAATAATGCCCTCAAATCATCCAGAGGTATACGCCAGCAGCGAAACAGGTTAGAGAGAAAACTTGCAGGTGGCAGGCGAGGGTAGGCCCAATAGACTCTCCTCCACGCGCGAGAGGCACATATTCCAGAACAACGACTTCGGGGGATTTTTACTTGCCCCCCTGCTCTGATATCTTTGCTTTTGGGCTATCTTGTCTTTCGACCGTTGGTTGGGTTCTCTTGAGGATTCTGGCTTCATGCATTCTGCAATTATGGTTTTTTGCTTTTTGCTTCATGTACCTTATCGACGAGCGCAAATTCTTTCCTCACTGGATCCGTATACCTGTGGTCCAGTGGCTTGTCATGGGAATGTCAATTTGGCCCGTTAACGAAGAAATGTACAAACGGACGGATCTTGAAAGGATATGCAGTAAATGTTGGAGAGGTGAGATATGGGATGTGGAAAGGGCTCACTTATTGGCCGTTGTATATACTGTGTCTCTGTTGAATGATACAGTGGTAGTTGACGTGGGATAATGGTGCATCCATTTTGGGCTTCAAACGTCCTTGTAGAGATGTTTTAAGCACAATCCTCAGAGCTATGAAGTTTGACTTTGAGTCCTTCTGTGTTCTTATGGTAGTTCGTAGCGTGTGCTGTGATATGGGTTGGGTAGTGTGATGCATATGATTTTGACATAGTTTACTTGGTAGAGTTATTAATTGTTCAGAAAGCTCCAGACAGCAACAATATATCTTTAACCGTGGAGTTACTACTCTAAGGCGATATAGAAGTGGATGTTTATCCTACTAGTAATCTTCCTATTCCTACTACAGAGTCCGCGTGGTGGCAGTTGCACCCAACAATTGCACACCCTTGCCCCATATCAGGAATCGAACTCATCCAGCCGGATGACTCTTTTGCATATCCCGACCAGCAACTCCATGCCTACCTAATATTTCCATAATATTTTTTAAGGTAGTGATATGCATATACTTGATGTTATTGAATAGAGTTCGGCTGATGTCATGGGGATGATCGATCTTGAACTTGGATTCAACCAAGTCAGCCAACCTCAGCAGCTTCCTCAAGGTATCTCTTGCATACCAGAGGCTTTCTGATTTCCAATCTCAATACGATAGCTCGCGAGGAGTCATTATTATTACTCGGCGGCACTCTAATCAGTATTAAGCCGGCTACCTGACGAGGAGCGAGAACTACACTCGTACCTTAGCACTTACACCAGTCAGCCCTTGTTGCGCAACTATTTCTTTCCTCGGTGACAATGGCTGTGAGCTGTGATTCTGAGGACTCCGAAATGGAGCGCATCATCAACGCCCCCGGCCGCAGCTTCCTCGGCCATCTGGCGCCTTCCATTATCCCTCACTACCCGTACAGGGACCCCGAGCAGTTTCTCCAGGACTTTGAGCGAGAATGCAACCCCGGCGAACTGACTGACCACTGGTTCATGTTGACTGGAGTCACTCAGAGTGTATTCAACGACCATTTTTCTGAGCCAGAGTCTGGACCCTTCTCCCGCGGATGTGCTTTTGACCCTGATTTGAAACAGCTTTTAATCGCAATGCCAGAGAGCAAAGTACATGCGGTGGCAGCCACTGCATTTTCCAGAATGGTAGACCGTGCAACTCGGACTGTGGGGATGGAGTATGGATTGAACAATCTGGGGGCTGGGAGCTTCGAATCGGCAACAATGGGCATGAAACAAGCCGACACGGCTTGGCAGCCAATGCGAATCATCCCGGGCCGCGATTATCATTGGCCTACAATGGTATTAGAAGTGGCCCTGTCCGAAAGACGGTCCAAGTTGCAGTCCGACATTAGATGGTGGTTCCGTGCACCACCCCAAGCAGGTGCTGTTAGTATTGTCTTGACGCTGAGGATAAACAGGAACAAGGAAGAAATCATCATTGACAAGTGGGAGAGGAGCACTGCACCCGACCGTGGCCATCTCAAACAGCGCGTTGTTGTGTCTAGAAGCCAGAGAGCTGGCAATATTACCATTGATGGGGCCCCTCTCATCATCGGCTTCAACAACGTTTTCCTTCGCCCACCACTCACCCCAGAAGAGGTAGATCTTCAGCTCGACGACGAGAAGTTGGAGTTCATTGCCGAGATGATATGGAGTCGTCAGTACCTGGATACCCAGTAAAGCCTTCTAAAAGAGGCAGCATTTTGATTTCCATGGAGGAGATATGCTACAAGTCCTTGTACAACAGCCGCATGCTATTTTATGTAGTCTAGTTTCAGATTATATTTGACTGGCGATTGAGTGAGCACTGAGGCAAACCGGGAAAGAACCCAGCCCTGATTGATGCGACGTATCCAGGAAGAAGCGATCTGGCAGATATTCGCTGGATATAGCCAATGGCATAAAAGAACCCATGAGTGCTAGAGCTTTCTGTGAATCCAAAAGAACCAGGCTTCTAACAGTAGTGGAGCGTAAAAAATAGAAAAATCTAGGTGTACATAGGTAGATAACAAGGACTGGATATCAAACTCTGCAAGCTACAGGGAATCAGAAAGATAAAAGCGGATCAAGAATCATCGTTGCCAATTACTGGCGATCTAGAGATTTTTATCGTACTGCCTCGGGAGTTATGGGTGGAAATGCGGCTGCTTATGGCTTCAGTAACTGTCATTTCCAGTGTTAATTTCACAGGTCCTCACTTTCAAGTTGGAAGGCGATTGTTCAAAGAGCGTCCGAAACGGCCCAGCTTCGAGTGAGACATGAGCGAGGAGGAGTTCCCAAAAAAGAACGTTCATGTTCGAGTCCGTCAGACAAGGGTGGCGCCGTTCTCTTGCCGAGACGGGGCTGTGCGGTTGAGGGGACCGCAATCCTTCGATCAAGAATGGGGCTGCAGGAATGGAGGTGATGATGGGGGACGTGATGGGCTCAGCCGTGACGAAGAGAAACGGCCAAAGCTCCGTCCACAAGACACAAAGCCAATCAGTCCCTCCCCAGTGCCGTTCTGAATGTCATCATTTCAGCTCTTCTGGTCGCGTTCCTCGCCACAGCTTTCCCATTGTGCGTGGACGAGACCTCGACTGGTTCGCCTTCGGAAATGCATGCTTGATCGGTCGCCCGCCACTCCTGCTGCACAGACACGCACCAATTGGCAAATCAAGGCCTGCACTGGGGAAAAAGCAAAGTCGAAGAACGAGAATCCAACAAAGAAAAAAGGAAAAAACAAGTCGACTGGAAGGCCAAAGTGTAGAAGGACCTTCGACCGCCAGCGTTGTCCGCGATGGGTCCTCGCAGCGAGCTCCAACAACTCAGACTGAACGTCTTGTCCCAGGGCAGTGGTCCGCCCATTCCCCAGCCTGTTATTCGAAGGACCGCGAGGTGGCACCCCCTGACCGAGGGATATAATAAGAGGCCACTGTGACTGGAAGATGCTCTGGATGGCCCTCTTCTCTGAGATTTGGCCACATCTCGCCCGTGGCCGTATGAATAGGAACGGGATCCTCTGGGATTGTTTGTGGTTCGAAGCCCACGTCCGTTTCCGGCCATCTCTGGCTCACCACCGACCTCGATCCATCCGCTGTGGATTTGAGCGCGGCCTGACGTTCTTTTCTTTTTCCTCTTTTCCTTGTATTTCTTCATCCTTCAACCGGCTCGAATTGTATCTCAAACCCACTAGTTGCGGACGCCTGCCTTGCTGATACCCATAATCGCTGACCCAGGACACCACGGCCACACCAAGCATCCCGAGTGGACGGTTCTTGTTGGGACTCCCTTACTTCTTGCGGCGGCGCAGGGGGAAGGTCGCCGTCGTTTACGACCAGCGTTTTCGTCTGTCCTTTCCTCCTATTTCCCACTTCGCAGCATCCACCACTCACCTTGCGGTGAATTCTGGCCGTTTGGTTGGGCCCGGAGTTTCTGGGGTTACGGGAACACAACTTATAAGAGCGAACGAGAAAGACTGGAGGCCTGCCCTTGGTTTTTCATAATCGGTCACCGAAGGCGATTCGCAGACATAGAGGAAGAGCTCTTCGCTCTCTTCACGAACACACGTTAACACGCCAGGAGCGAGCTTGGCTTTAGCCAGAGAGCAAGGCGATCAAGATGCCTCCCAATGGCTCGTCATTTACAGCACTGAACCTTCCTGCAGATTTTACACTCCCACAATGCATGGAATACTTCACCCTCACCGCGGGCCCAAATACCGACCTCTGGCGCAAGCCGCCAAACGGCGATACTTCGACGGCGCCTATCGTGTTCACGTCACTACGCAGCTCCTTCCTAGTCGCGGAAGTCACCGTGACTGCGGACTTTGAGATGGAATGGGATCAAGGCGGGCTGGTTATCTTTGCCGGGGCCGCTCCCCAGCCGGATTCTTCAAACAGCGTACCCCTCGTGCGATCAAATCGATTCGGAGATAATACACAGAACGCTCACACACAGCCTTGCAAGTGGGTCAAGGCTGGCATGGAATTTTGCTCTAACACAGTCAACGTCTCGTCCG
Organism: Aspergillus lucknowensis; assembly: GCF_044049455.1. Lineage (NCBI taxonomy): Eukaryota > Fungi > Ascomycota > Eurotiomycetes > Eurotiales > Aspergillaceae > Aspergillus > Aspergillus lucknowensis. The sequence continues at coordinate 68,337 of NW_027263584.1, read as the reverse complement.
TCAGCGCAACGGCAGACGGAGCTGACTGGTGTCTCTCGCCACTCAACATACCGGATCGGGGGCCGTCCTCGGCCATCCACTCCCTCCGCATCAAACTCGAACGAGTCGGCCACTCCCTCTGGGTCTGGTATCAGATTCCGTCAGTGTTGCCGTTTGCGGTGACACCGGGAGCCGTGGGAAGCACATGGAAAAAGATGCGGGAGGTCACCTGGTTCTTCTATGGGGTAGAGGACAAATTCATCCACGTGGGAGTTTATGCGAGTCGACCGGCCAGTATACCGCGCAACGGGACGGTATATGACATGGCTCACCGGGCCGGGTCGAACTCTAATCCTTCGCCTGGAACCGGAGATAGCTTGGTGGTTGAGTTCGAAGATCTGGAGATCTTGTGATCGATCTTCTTCCGTCGTTTTATTCCCCGAATCCCTTTCTTGACCTTTCCTATTTGATGACCGAGATATGTTGAATGAATGCTTAATGACTTCTGCTTCTTGCCATTGGCTTTTTCTGCCCTTTCCCTCTTTATCTCATCTCTCTGACCAGATGACCAGTGATTCCCTTTGAGCGTATTGTGTGGACTTCCGGGGACAGCTTATGCTATTTCCGCCTTTTATTCTTGCCAAATAAAGTTTTAATGACAGGTCCCGCTGTTGAGCGATTTTTCTCCAATGTTTCCATTCAATCTTCTTAAATCAGGTGCCGCCAGCTTACGGAGTGAGAATCATGCTCGTTGATGGACGATACAACTCGCACGAACAATCGCATCTCTGGACCTCGTCCTGGGAGCTCAATGTCCATGGGTGTGAGTGCAAGAGGGAACAGTGGTAAATACGTGCGTTGTCGAGCCGAAGACTTTACTCTCCAAGTAGGGTACGTGATGATCACACAAATCTGATGTTGCGGGATTGGGAGGCTCATGAAAGTAGAGGGTCCCTTGCTCATCAAGCAAAAACCGGAGGTGAAACCAAACAGGTACTTACTTCCATTCCACTCGCTCCCGCGTCTGAGTCCGCGTGCGAACGCCTGTAGGACTTTTGCTGCGCTGATCAACAGCGCTAAACCGAGCCGAGCAGCAGCTTTCTCGGAAGTCTGGAGCCCCCAACGCAAAGTTAATCATCGAGGCCCGCTCCCCTCTGACGGGAAGCTTCTCCCCGCAAGCAGGACACCATGCTAAGCTTGCTTTGAGAGCGGCAGATTGCATCTCAGCAAGGTCAGCCATGAGACTGACCCTTGACTTGGGGTTTTCATGCCCAACGACTTGTTGGCTGGCGCATTTCCGAGTCAGTGCTCATATCGGGCGGGAGTCGCAAGCTCCTCGCGGATGAATTGCCCTGAAGCTTCGGCCCGAAAGGCCGAAAGAAGACTAAGGCACCCAAGAATTCTTTGCCGAGGATACCGCTGGTGCCATGGCTCGTGGGGTGTTTTGCTCCACAACAAGCACAACAAAGTCACAGACTCGCAGCTCGCGAAAACACTGCAGTGGATCTCCGAAGAATTCTTCAAAAGGCCAGGAGCTGCAAGCAAGTTATGCATTGCAGGTAAATTCTCTGCGGCTACAGTGTTTCTGAGTGCACAAGCGGTGTATTCGGAGTATGTGCATGATGTGGAGCGATGTCTGCGTATCCAGATCTCTTTTCAAGCTTGATTCTGTGCCTTAGTTCTGCATGATGCTGCGGAACACTCTGATATGGGCTTGAATTGAGGCGTTCCGCAGACAATCTGGAGGTCGACGGCGCATTCTCGCACACTTCTGCTTGGGTGACGATTGGGAGGACCGTGGAGCATGAGCCCGCGTGGAGGACTTGGGAGACGTGATGGCGCCACTTCGACTCAGGCATTCGTCCATCCCTCCCGCAATTCTGCAATCCCAGGAAAGACAACGTGATCGAGCGATGTTTCCTTGTATCTCCTCGGGTCGAACCGTAATTGGGCTCGAAAATATACTAAAAAGTCCAGTTGTTACCCGGGGTGTGATTGGTGCCCTCCAAGCGCCAACTCACCGCATTTTCCCTTGGGTGCTCACGATCTGCACCGGTCGTCCTCACCCCAGGACGAGCGACAACTCAGAGGTCCTCACCCATTGGGTCGAATCTGCATCGTGTGCGAGTGTGAACAGACTGGATCTTGCATTATCATCAGTCGTCGTCCGTGTAGACCCCTCCGTAGAGCAGCAATTTCACGTCGAGTGCAGCTCCAGTCATGAGCGCCCATTATTGTTTTGACTGCCCAATGCATCAAGATCATAATAAAGGTCACTGTGGTGATAACAAGCTGCTGCCCCGCCCGCTAACGGTGCTCTCCACTAGTGACAGTGCTAGTCACAGCCTAAAGCGCGTGAAGGTGAAGTTCTCACCTCAGTTCAGGCCTTGTGGTGACCTGGTGGTGTGGAGACTTGCATTTTTTACTTTTTTCCTTCTCCTCCTCAAGCTTGCTCCCTCCTCTCCCCTCCTTGCCTCAATTCTCTTGCTCTCTGCCATTGTCCTCTTGACGTTTCATCTCATAACCCCTCCATCGTCTCGTTCCCCTGCCTTACGTCTCCTAATACCCTCTTCGTCGTTCCAAGTTGACCTTGGGAAGCCGTTGTGTCTTGTCCTCCTCCACCCCGCATCCTCGCTCTGTACAATATATCTCGTCGTTCTCGTCAAGAATACCCGCTTCTCGTTTTGATTTTATTGAGTCTCTGTAAAGCTTGACTTCTGAATCAAGCTCGTTTGAATTGAATTTTCTGTTTTCCTGAGATTTTACGACTGTAACGACTGTTACGACGATAATGGCTGCACCCGTTGGCGAAACCATCGCTATTCCCATCACCAATGAGCAGTTAAAGAATGGTAAGTGGTTCCTGTTTTGTAATGGGGAAATCCCAGTGGCATGTCTTTCTGATACGCTTGAAGATGCGGGTATCATAAGTAGTGCCCTCGCCGTCGAGCCCACTGCAGCGCCCACCACGCCTTCGGCGGAGACCGTTGAACACGTGAGTGAAACAGTAGAGGCACCCGTGAAGGAAAACGGAATCATTCCGGCCGACGATAAAGAGAACGGTACCCAGCTACAAAACGGTACGGCATCGCTCGTGGAGAAAGAAGCTACTTCTGCGGAGGATCATGTTGTCGAAGAAAAGCCAGAGCCAATCCCCGAACCTTCCGCTATGCTGGATGATAAGCCTGCGGAACTCCCGGAGGACGTGACCGTTTGCAATGCGCCCGAATCAAACGGTATTGCCACCGTTGAGCAGGCGGCCGTGACTGAGACTCAAGAAGCCTCAAAGGAAGAACAGAACTTTCTTTCGGAGCCTAAACCTGAAGTCACAGTTGAGCCTGCGGAGAAGGTCGGCCCCGAGGAGCCGCGTGAGGAGCCCGAAGCTCCGAAGGAGCAAGTATCCCCTTCGGAGAACAATGGGACAGAGCTGGAGCCTGAGCCCGAAAAGGTTTCCATCATCTCGGCTTCAAAGCCAGACGAAGCTTCGACCAATGACCTGGAAGCACCAACCACGGAACCAGTATTAAGCGATGCCGCCGAGATCCATGCTGTCAAGCCATCCACTGCCGAGGGAACTGCTAGCGAGCCTATCAAGGAAGCTTTTGAAGCCAGTCGGCCGAGCGAAGGCAATGTAGCAACCGAGACTGTGGCCGAGGAACCATTTGCTGCTGCAGCAGTTGTTGAGCATACAGCCGAGCAGAATCCCGAGGACTCGGCGGTTGAGAAGCAGACAGAAAATACAGCGGGCGAGGGTTCCTCGAAAAGCCCCGCTGCCCAAGAGCTGACCACCGAGGTGGCGGCAGTTGAGGCACTTGCAGAAGAGGCCGCTGAACAGACAATTCCCGAAACTAAGGTTGAGGTGTCAGAGAAGACCGCAAAGGAGACTACCACGGAAGTCGAACCAGTGTCGGACGCAACTAAGAATGCGGTCGAGGATAAGCTGGAGTTAGGGGAGGTGAAAGAACCTACAGTCGACGACTCGAAGCCCGAGTCCGCGCCTGCCGTGATCGAATCTACTGCTGAGACTGCTGAGTGGGAGGCGCCTGAAGTCTCAGCGGTTGAAAACAAATCCGTTCCTGTCTCTGCGGCTGGGGAACCGGAAGGGGAGTCACTTGCTGCTGAAGAGTCTACTCCTCATTCAACCGTGCCTACCAACGGCCAGGGCCTAGAACTGGAGGAGAAGGGTGAAAAGCTATCCACTGAGAATGTTGCATCAGAGGAGTCGGTCAAGGAAGGCTTCGAAAGTGTGGCCGTACCCGCAGCGCCTGCGGAAACTACTGAGCCCACCGCGGACACTAAGCCAATTGAAATACCTATTGAACAGCGACCCTCGGAACTAGCCTCAGAGGCACCCACACAGCAAGCTGAGTCTGCGGAAGAAACTGCCGAGGTGCCGGAGGATAAAGGGGCTGCCCTTAAAACTGCACCACTAGCAGAGGTTCCCCAAGACGCTGCAACCGAGAAGTCGGTGGACGAACCCCAAACCGAGCAGGCTGTCACAGAGGGAACCGGAGAAGCGGGTGTAGAGCTGGAGAAAAAAGATATAGCCGTGAGCTCGGGCCCTGAGCTTGCCTCTGCTCCAGCCTATCCTTCTGCGGCCGAAAAACAGAGTGAACTTGAACCTCCAGTTGCGGAGGAGGCTAGCGTTGTCAGTCCCTCTTTAGAAGAGGCAGCGGAGGGATCGGAGACCGAACCACCCCAGGCTAAGGAGGGTGCTGTCATTGAGATAACTTCGCACGGCCAATCGGTAGAAATCCCGGAAGAACCAGGGAAGGAGGCTGCGACACAGCCCAATTCAGAGGAAACAACAGTGACTACCGAAGCTGTTGAGCCCGTCAAGGAATCTACTGAGGAGCCGATTGAGGAAGGAACCCAGGAATGCAAGGCCGAGGAAACAGTGACCGCGACTGAGGCTGCTGAGCCGCCGGAAGAATCTATAACTGAGCAACTAGATACCCAAGCACTGGCTACCGCAGAGAAAGAAGCAGCGGATGACGAACGCAAGTCAGAGCAGATATCAGCCATTCTTGAGCCTATTGAGCCTATTGCAGAGGCAGCTCAGGGCTCTAAAGCGGAGGAAACGACAGCCGTGCCTGCAACAGCTGAACTGGAAAAGGAAGCTACAGAAGTGTCTCCCGAAAAGGACACAACCGAGCAGCCGAAGGAGAAAGAAACGACAGGCGCGATGGGGATTATTGAATCAGAGAAGGGAGCTGTGATCTCTGAATCCTCTGTGGAGGGGACTGCTGAAAATGAGGCAGTTGAGGGGTCAAAGGTGGAAGAAACGGCAGTCGCTGCTGAACCAGATGAAGCTGCAAAGCAAGATACAACCGCCGAAGCCTCCATAGAAGTGCCTGCCGAACAGGAAATAGCAGATGAACAGCCTAAGACTGAAGCACTGGCAGCCGTTACCGAGTCCGTTGAGCCTGTGCGGGAGACCGCGGCCGAAGAGCCGGCTGAGGAGGTAAATGCCTCAGAGACGGCTGCTTCCACCGAGGAGCTGGTCAGGGAGGCTGCGCCGGAGGAACCGAAGGTTGAGCAAAGCACAGTTACTGTTGAGTCCGCTGAGTTAGTGGGGGCTCCAATCGAGGATGCGAAAGCTGAGGAGCCACCAGTGAGTAGCAAAGCTGCTGAAGAACCGGTTACAGAAACTCGAACAGAAGGGCTGGTAGCGGAGGAACCCTCTGGAGACAAAACTCCTTCCCCCGCGGAGCCTGAGAAGCAAACTGCGGCTGAGACCACCGAGGAGGAAGTTGTGGCAGTCACTGAGTCGGAGGGCGAGTCGGTGAAGAGACTCGCAACCGCGGAGGCCCCCACAGCACACCCAGAGCCAGAGGAGGAAGCTGCGACTGAAATCCCTGAAGGCGAGGGTACGGCAGTTAGGACTACGTTGCCTGAGGACCCTGTTCAGGAAACCTTAACCCCCGAAACCACTAAAGAAACTCCGTCGAAACGGGAGGATGCGGCAGCTACGACTTCGCCTGTCGGTGGCCAGGACCAGGAACCTGCCACCAAGGACCTTCCTTTAGAAGTGCCGACTAATACTGCCCAGAACGAACTGACAAGTGAAGAACCTGCAGGGAAAGCACCTACCGGTGAGCATTTCAAAATCGAGGAGTCTAAGACTGAAGAGCATAAACTGGAGGAAACGGCAACTTCGACTGCGACTGTTGAGGCGCCCACAGAAGCCCCTAATCCTGAAAATGGACCTACAACGGACGAGCCGAAGGTTGAGCAAACTTTAGCGGTTGCTGCGGACATTGTTGAAGAACCGACCAAGGAGGATGCCACCGCTCCGGCGGCTGCGGAGCCTGAACCCCAAAAGCTAGCTGTGGCAGAGAATACAGAGGGCGAGACGCCAGCCATGGTTACTGAGGCCACTGAAGTGCCGGCCACGGGATCCGGGATCGACGAAACAGTCGCAGAGGAGCAATCCGCTTCCCAGCATTTGCCTTCTGTAGTGGCGGAGTCTTCCTCTCTAGCGTCCCCCTCAGAAGAGGGTCCTGTGAAGGCCGAATCAGCGAACGACCCCGAGGGGGAGGCCCCAGTGGAAACCCCAGATGCAGCGAAACCCACTGCCGGCCCTGAAACTCAAGAAGCACCGAAGATACTCGTTGACGAAACATCGGCAATCGAGACTCGCGCTAGCGAGTCTGTAGAAGAGCTAGCAGAGGGCGAAGTGACGGTGACGGAAACCTCCGTACCCGAGACATTGCCAGAAACTTCGGCAGCTGAAGATCTCGCTGAGGACCTCGCCGAAGACCATGCAGTCACGGATGCTGATACCTCTGAGAAGCCACTGGACACGGAAACACCCACTGAGCAGCTGTCGCAGCCCATCACTGCAGAAGAGCAAGTTGTGCCCGCTCCAACCGCTGCCGAAGAGCAAGCTATTGAGGAGGCCGCACCCGAAACTCCCATGCAAGAAGTTTCTGCATCGGCGCTGGAGTCAGAATCCGAGAAGTCGGAAACTGAGAATCCTGCTGAAGCTGTTGTGGAGGGTGAAACCGCTGGGGTGCTCGCTGGGGGCCCGTCCGGGGCCGTGGTAGACAACGAGGCTACGGAGACGGACGCTGTGGAAGGCAGTCTTACTGAGACCCCTGACGCCCCAGTGGAAGTCAGCCAGGGGCAGATTGTTCCTGAGCAGGCGTCCACGGACGAGTTGCAGACTGAGAAGCAACAATCTGATGACCCCACAATCCCAGCCGTCGGCGAGGTACAAGCTCTTGAAGAATCGCCATCAAAGGGTATGGAGCAGCCTATCGAAGAGCAGTCTGCCGAGGAACCTGTGCCAAAAGAGCTACCTTCCGAGGGAGAAACTAACAAGGACACAACTGCGGTGCAGACAACCGCCGACGAGTCAAAACCCGCCGTACGGGAACCGGCCGTAACGGAAACTGCTGTTGAAAACCCTACTAGCGCGAAGGTTGAACCGGAAGAAACCCAACCGAGCACCGCAGCTGAAGAGCCGGCGAGCAAGAAGGCCTTCATAAATGCCCCAGCCAAAGATGAACCCACCCCAACAGAACCTCTGGCAGAGGGGATTATTCAAGAAGCTCCTTCTCCGAAGGAGGCTACCCCGGGGGAAACTATCTCGGAGACACCGATCACTGAATCTCCTCTCGCAGCCGAAGTGAAAGCGGCAGAGGAGCGCCCCGTCGAGGCAAACCTCGAAGCTGCTGAAGAACAGGTTGAAGAATTAGCTCCTGTACAAAAGGATTCGCCGGAGCAGGTGGCCGATCCCGCACAGCAGGAATTCATCGCAAAACCCGCTGTGACAGAAACATTTGCAAAGGAGGAACCTCCAGTCACAACAGAGCCACCAAACCCTCCTATCCCAGACACTCCCAGTGAACCTACTGAGGAAGAAGTGCAGGTCGTGGCAGTGGAAGAACCGTCTATCAATAAGCCAACTACTGAAGCTGCTCCAGCCGAGCCGGCTCAACCTTCTCACGCTCAGAAGACGACTGAAGAGGCACTGGCGGCCCAAGAGCCTACACCCAACTTCCTTCCGCTGAACGAAGCACCTGCGGCGAAGCTGGCTGTAGTCCAAGCGGAAGAGCGGCTCAATGAAGCGTTGAGCGCGCCGGACTCCCAAGCCGAGTCTTCTAAGAACACATTCCTAGAGGATCAAGCACCCGTCCAGCAGGAACAGCCCATTGCTTCCAAACCTGCTGCCACCGAGGAATCTATTGCACCTGTGGATGCAGCTGCGCACAGTGTCGAGGAGGGGGACATCAAGGCTCAGGCTTCTGAGAGCGCGGCTGGGGGCAACAAATCTACCGCCGATGAGGAGGAAGCTCTTCCTATCGCCGAACAACCAACCCAGAAAGCCGTCCCGGAGGCTATGGAAGAAGGAGAAGGCTCTAGCCCTATAGACAGCGTTCTATCCCATGGTGCAACCGCTAGCGGAGCGGCGGTTGTTGCGGTTGGTGCGGTTGCTACAGGAGCGGCCGCCATCACTAGTAGGAAAGAGGAGCCCGCCCCGGTTAAAGAGATCGAAGTCCCAGCTAGCCAATCTGAGACCGATAAGAATACCCTTGCCGTTCCCTCGGAACGCCAGCTATCCCGCAATGATGGAACAGGCAGCACGTTAAAGGAGCCCCCAACACCCGAGCCGGAAGCTGACCCTGCTCTCGCTGCGCTTGCTGGTGATGGTGAGGCTCTCCTAAGGAAACTTCAGCTCCCATCTACGGATCAGCTGCTCGCGTCTGCCGAGAGTGCTCCTCAGGACGCTAAAGACGCGAACCAAGAAAACGAGACACCCACGATCGTGAAGAGTGGCCCATCCACGACAACCCAACCAGCTCCGACCACCGGAGGCGCTGCGAACGAGGCAACAGCCAGCAATGGCGATGAAAACCCTCGATCCCCAAGCCAGAACCGGTCAGTCACTGCTGTTTCTCTTAATCACAAGAACGACAGTTGGTTGAGGAATATTCTGCGTGCCGTGTTTGTCAATTTCTTTGGTTCGATTTTTGCCCCTTTCCGCCGCCGCGGAAGGAGAGACCATTAAAGATGTTGCAAACTTGAATTCAGCTCTGGAGAACCGATTTTTATTTTCTGCATGCTTGATTTTGCGTGGACTAATGTGGTTCAGGGACCTGTTCTTGATGATCGTTATTGCTGCCCCCTTCCTGGCCTTCATCTGGCAGGCCCTCTATACCCCTGGAAGCGCATGATTTCCCAAATTACACGTTTGTGCCACTCATTTGAATCGACGTTACCCTCCCGTATTTGATGTCGAGAGATGAATGTCCGGATACTTCATCGCCTGCTTTCTTCGCTCTCTCAAAATGTTGCGCGCATTCGTGCAATCCCTGTCGATTGCACTAGTTTACCTTGCGAGTATGTAATGATGACTTGATGTTTGATGATAGTTGATGATAATGAAGACTTTACCCGCCATCTCTTCCTCTTCTCTTCCTCTTCAGCTCCTCTTCAGTAGACGACGTCCCCGCTCACGTGCTCAACAGGCTCCTATACAGGCTTTCCGGCCATCAACTCCGAGCCACATCAAAGAAGGTTGACGAGGCTTCCGGTCCAGAGCATTACGACAACATGATAGAAGCTGGTGTTATGATGGAATGCCTTTCCAAATCTCGAAGCTTTCTTTCTCCTGCTACACCGCCAGTGGAAGAAATGCGCGCTTTCTCACCCACTCTTAATGTGCGCATTGGGAAGCCCCATCACCCCCCCAACAGAAGCAGTGAGCAATTCTTTCTTCTTCTTTTATCGAATTTCACCTTTCCTGACTAAACATCTCTCAGAGTTTATTTGTGCGTGGCTCTGCCGCCGTTCAGAGTTGCATGGTTATTCACTTCTCCCTAGTCACCCCAGCCAACCAAACCCAATAGCTTTCAACCCTTCATCTTCCCTTGACACAAATACCACACTTCTTCTAGAGGCATCAAGACGATTGAGCCGGGGGCTCTGTTGTCTGTCATGTCTCCAATGGAAGGAAACGCCTGGGCCCAGATGAAGGCCAAAGAGCGAGAGAAACAGCAATCTGACCCTGATAGAGGCAAGTATTTAGCTTCGCTTCCGGCCCAAAATAGACAGCGATGAATGAAGTTAACTTGGATCAAGAGCCTACCTCCAAACCCACCGCCGCTTGCAAATTTTCGGGTCTCGACTACGACGCTGAGCTTGCTCTCCCAATGCCCAAGCCGCGTCACGCACGTCCCGAAGAGATGCCGTCTCCTACCCCGAAACAAAATGTGTTGGCCATGCCTAATTTCACGAAAAAGAGGTCTACCACCGAGCCAGCTTTGCCCACTGACAGTAGCCCAAAGACTGAGCCTTCTGAAAAGAAGAAGTCGAAGGTGGCAACGCTACGATCAAAGTTCAGTCTCAAGGACCTTGGGAAGGAGTTTCGCAAGGAGATCCCACCATTGAGCAGCCTGCCCAAGCTTGGTGGTGGATCGGGTAGCGAAGCCAAGCGTCCTTCTTCTGATAGCGAGAGTCGGGATGAGTCGTCTCATAGCTTCAGTGAAGCCAGGTTGTACGTTCCCAAGACAAGGAAGGACAATGTGCATCCTAATTCGGCTCCACCACAAACCTCTAGCTTCGATGAGGCCGCAAAGAAGGAAAAGCGGTCTCAGGACAGCATCCTATCTTGTCCTTCAATGTCGACTCTCACGAAGGGCGACTCCAACGGAAAGAACGAGGGAGGATCCAAGCATAGCCTGCTTCACGTTACCTGCGCCACAAACCCGCACCTCGAAACCTTGCTGCTCGATGGGTCGTCTCCTGCAGCTCGCACCGGCGAATGCAATAACACGGGCCAACCGGAGATCATCGAGGTAGAGCCTCGAATGTTCAGTCTGAAAGCTGAAAACAATGACTCAAGAGGGCCTTCCTCCCCTCAGACCCCGCCCCTTTCTTCCCAACCAGTGGACAGCACAGAGTACTCGCCATCCATATACGATACCCCAGAGCGAGGGGCCCCAAAGACGTCCGAGCCCTCACTGCCTGAGAAGAAGGAGACGCAAAAAGCACAGCATCCTCTTATTGTTTCCTCTTCCAGTTACAAAGGGAATACTCATGAACCACAAACCGACGACCAGCTTTTCATGAACCCACGGACACCGCCTCTTCCTCCAACCCTACCTCCCAAGGCCAAAGGTCGAGGGGAACAGAGGAACGATCACAACCATATCCCAGTTGACGATAGCCAGTTCTGTGGCGGAGTGACAAGCCACGGGGGATACGCTCCTCCACCCCCACACCCGGGCTACCAGAACACCATGACGCTGGAGCAACAGCTGGCCGGGCATGTAGACTCGCTACACTATCACATCAATTCAGCGGCCTTGAGAGTCAGCAGAACTTTCGAAAACAGCAACAACTGGACTGCGGACCAGATCCTGAGGCAGATCGAGTCCATGTCTGATCTTGCTCGTGTTATCAACTCCCGCACCGCAACTGAGGCAGACATCGTGAAGGACTTGCCCCAACTCGTGAGAGAGGTCCGTCTTCATATCAATGCGGTCCAGCAGGAGACCTACCAGCTGGAAGACAGGATGAAAATCTTCGTCCAGCGGGAAATATCCCAGTTGAAAGCCGACCTGAGCAATTTGATACTGTCCAATTCAAACCCGGCTACCCTCCAGACTCCGAGCTTCAGACCAGTCGGAGTCGACGCCTCCTACCAAGGAGGCCAACTGTGGCCCAAGCCCACCAGAGACGGTAACAAACAAGCCCAGTACCAGAACAAGAGAAAGTCGCGGCAGATGCCGGTGAAACGAGACGACTTGGCGACCAACAAAGTTGACAATAGGAAGCCTACAGCAGATCCCGACCAGGAAAACAATCCTGGCCCTGTTAGACAAGCTGAAACTGCCACAGGCAATCACTCGTCCGAAAATGGCCCGAGAGATAACATCCAGATACCCACCGTTGCCTTCTGTGCCACCGAACCCAAGAACGACAACGCTCCCACCCCCGTCCCGGCCAAGCGGGCAGTATCGAGAAACCAGGACGAAGCGTCATCTGGAAGCCCCGAGTCAAAGTCCTCCAAGGTACATATTTCAACCCCCCTGCCTGTCGCCGAAGGGAAACAGAGCCTGGAGAGCAACCGCACACCGGCCCTACAGCGTGAGTCTGATCACCAGCCCCGCAGTGCTTTTAGCAGTGAAGACCTGAAAACCCCCAAGAAGAAAGGCATGTTCAGTTTCCGTCGACACAATGGTGACAATACCTCGGGAAACAGATTTCTTCGCACCCCCCGCCGCACGAAAGAGGGTAAGTCGACCAGCGAACAGAGTCAAGTCTCTCGTCTCCCAGTTTCAACTACTACAACCTCACTCGCTGCCTCTACCCATTCGGCTCCAGCGGCCGCGCCAACTTCGACCGCCATTGTGGGAGCGCAAATTCGCAGAGAAGTCAGCCCAAGTCGAGTCCATCCTGCGTTCCGGAACCCGCACCAGAGGCAGATAATGCTGGAGCGCGAGCGCCACCTTGCTCAAGTCAACCATCAGATCCATGGCCACGGATACGGACAGGAATATGGACAGACACATAGCCACCCCCATCCCCTTCGCGTCTCGCATTCCCACCACAACTTCGACGCTAGAGTATCCGGATCCAACCACCTCCCCCTGCCTCCCCTCCCTCCAGCATTTGTCACGTATGAAGCCACCGGGCCCAGATACGCCTCCGGAATATCCGTCGCGACCGCTTCATCTTCATCTTCTTTCCAGAGCATGAGAGCGTACGAACCCAGCCCTTACTTCCCGCACTCATCTTCGACTCCTCAGCTCTCCTCGCCCCCTCATCCTCCACAGGGTCAAGGACAGAGCGCGTCGCAGCATTACTTGTGTCCACCGCCTGTCCATGGCCATGGTCACGGACCCAGCCCACTCTCTGGTCCAAGTGAGTTTGGCGGCGTTGAGCGGAGTGAAACCGACATTGAGAATGAGAAAGGCAATAGTAATGGCCCAGTCGAGAAAGGGGATGGCCACCCAACTGGCAACTTCTTCTGAGCTTGTTTAGTTCCGTGTCTCTGGCCTTGGTGTTTTTCACTTTGGGGTTGATCGGATGGTTGGTGTTGTGTTGCGTTTCAGTGCTTGGTTGGTTTGCATGGCGTTTCCCCCGATATACGACCTCCATCGTGACTGTTGTCCGTCCCGTCCAGTACAGATCAATAACCGCTTGTGAAGTGTGGTAGGTAGGGCATGGCTCTGAGATTGTGTTATATCTCGGTTATGCCTCTCCTCTGCTTCTTTGCTTGTGGAAATCGGCCATGGAGTGGACAAGAATAAGGACGGATAAAGATACATGTTGCAAAGGATGGTTGGCATCAGGGAAGATTTTGTAAGAGTTTTCGTTTTCGACCTTTGGCCTCAACTTGGCTCCAGCTCTTCCTCCTTTTTTTTTTTCTCCCTTTGTGTCTCACCTTCTCTTATTTGCCCTCATTTGTGTGACTTTTGTCGGCAAAACGAGGTGTATATTTAAGAAGGTTGATTGCTCGGCAGAACAAAGGTGACTCTACTTCCTGGTAGCAGTTTGTCTACTGTACTGCCAGCCATGAGAGCATCAATGTAACTCAATAGCAAATCCATGAAATCAAATCCACTGTAGTAACTCCTCTTTTCCAACTCTATTCATAGACTAAAAGAGGAAAGGGTAACTAGTTCCTTGAAACAATCATCTTCTCAATGCCTCCAACAGCTTCCCGAACCTTGGGACAATAATGCAATTTCAGCAACTCTCCCTCCCAAACCGTTCCTGCAAAGACATTCGTCGCCTCGATATCCGTCGCATAGGGGTTAAAGACGCCGTCGCCTTTCCGCTCCTCGCTATACCACAGTGACGAAATCCGGCGCGCATGGTGCCGCGATACCTGGCTGAGGAGCGAAAGTGTTGCGATGGCTGATTTTTCAGGGACCTGTAGCGAAGTCGTCATTAGACGTTTCGCGAAGCTTGCTAATCTGACGGGCGGTGGGAGACCGTTTGCGCGAGACAGGAGGGAGGCGTTCAGGCAGCGGAGAAGGAGGACCATGGGCGTTTGGAAGTTGACTTTGTTTTTGCCCTTGTATTGCGGAGTTGTTGAGGTGGACGGGTCTGGGAGGCGGAGGGCGTTTGTGGCATTGGGGTTGTATTCGACGTCTGGGTTTGTGGAGAGGGAGTAGAGAGTTCGGTAAAGGTGTTTGATGAAGAAGCTGAGGTCGAGATGGAGGGTGGCAGCGGCTTTGCTGGCGTCCTGGCCTTCGAGGAGCGCAAAGGCGGTTACGGTGCAGAGAAGGGATTCACGGAGGGAGTCTCGGGTCGTAGTTTTCGTGGTGGAATCGGTGGGTTGGTCGGTTTCATCAGCAGAGTCATTGCCTTCGTTGAGTAGGTCTTCTTCAGCGTGGCCGATTAGGTCCTTCAGGGCTTCAAGGAGGTCTCCAAAGAAGTCCTGGTTGATCATATGGGCGTATTTGGCGAGACCCTCGAGGACAGGGCCCATGAGGTTGGGAACTCGGAGTTTCAAGATGCGGAAGTATGTACTGAAGACGAGTTTCAGGGTTTCTGCTTGGTTCTTGTCTCTCGCCTCGTGCGATACCAAGGCGTCGGCTTCCCTCATGTCCTTCTCCACGGCCTTTCGTTCTTTTTCAAGCTTGCGGTTTCGCTTCGTTCGGAATTCTTTCTTCTGCTTGAGCTTCTTGCCGCCAAGAGTGTTTTCCCCCTCGTCGTCGCGCTCAACTCTATCTCTTGAACCCTTGGAGGACAACTCGGACAGCAAACGGAGGTGGAGGAACGTATCCAAGACACTTCCATGCACCTTGAAATCTCTTGCCTTCATCATCTTCGAGAGAAGACGGACGGCTTCAAGAGAGACAACTCCGTCATCGTCACGATAGAAGACTTCCTGAAGGGTGTCACGGCACTTAAGATAGTCGTTGTCAACGCGTCGCCTAGCCAGCTGGTTCACGATGATTCTCAACAATTCGCCGCGGAAATTGAAATGCGGAACAGAGACAAGAAGATTGCAGGCGCAATTTATTGCAACTCCCTTCAATCCAGGATCCGTACCCCCAGCATCGGCCTTCGACGACTTTGTCAGCCTTAGAAGCATCTGAATATAGTGCTTGTAGCCCGAGAGAAGTGATTGTTCGAAATTTCGGAGTTTGCGCACGTCTTTCGAAACTTTCGCGGACGTCTCCTCTTCGCTCAACGGACGGATTCGATACCCCGGTATTACATCCTTATAAACCGCAGCCTGAGATGCGAGGGCGAGCTTTTTCACTGCGGTGTGTGATCCATTTTCTACCATTTCGGCCATAGTCTTGAAGGAGGATATATGTTCCTCAGGGTCTTCGTTAATCAGCGTGGCGGCTCTCGCAATTTCTTCCTTCGCTTGCAGTATCTGCTGCTTCAATGGTATCTTCGGCGTCTCTTCCTCGCTCTCCCCAATCTCATCCTCCCCGTCTCCGCCGTTTTCGTCGTCGTCTTCGTCGTCGGTCCCAAGAAAGCTGTCAGACTCTTCGGCTTCGGATTCGGACAACTCCACATTCTGAAACCCTTCTGAAGTCTTGATAGGAAGCCTCGTTATCTCCTTCTCCTTCTGATTCAACTTGCGCGGTCGGCGTTCGTAGTCTTGTTCGAGGTCCCATTCCGCGGCTTGGGAGTAGAAATTGCCCAAGCTCGGGGGGCCTGACGAGGCATTCTCTTCTTCCTCTGGCGGACTGACCCTTCTCCTTTTACTCGTGCGTCCGGGGGCCATCTGCGCCTCGTTCGTGCGGATTTGGCGTGGAGCTGGGAGGGTTGCGAGCACCTGGCGGTCTGGAAACTTTTTTTTTTTCCTTCGATTTTTCTCCAGTGCCAAGAAATCCGGCCAACCTCGCCGATCCACTTCGATGTGTCCGGGGAGATGGAGATCGCAGCCGGGAAGGAGAATTGATTCAGTATCTTTATTCCGAGAATAGAACGGTGCTCAGACTTTGGCATGTCCAAGATGCTTAATTCTCTCCGGCGTACCGAGCTGTGGCTGCTTAACTGCGTGGGAGAAGCTATATATATATTCCGCGAGTTCTTGCGCATCAAGTGGTTGTTCCACTCAATTCATTTTATCCCGGAAGCCTAACTCGGCACTATCTGCTGTCCAGCATGGGAGTAAGTTGCCTCTTCCATGAACTTCCTAATTATCTTATGCTTGAGAAATAACGCGATGTGTTGGTGGGCTGCTGCTTGATCTCGAGTCCCAATCGGGGAAGCGCCCTGGATCGCACGTGCCTGATCAGTCAGCAGCCTCTGAGAGCAACTTTCCAAGCAAGTTGATCCCATACGAAATCACTTTTCGATGCGAGTCCGTGTGCTTTCTTCTGAGCCTTTCTTCCTTCACAGATTCGTGCCCTTGGGCCATATATATTTCGACTCTGCCAGCCTCCCTCGCTAACCTTGCTCGTCAATTCGATCTACCTCTACCCCTCCTCGACCCTGTTCACCCCGCAATGCCTCCATACTCTGCGGCTCAGAAGCAACAAATAGCCCAATTTGTGAATTTCACACAAGCAAAGGATTCGGTTGCAACAAAGGTAGCCCTCCTCAGTTCGTTTCTTGCTTCCTTGGTTCACCTCTGGGTCCTCGGCGCAAATGGTAAATCATATCACGTGGTATAGATACTGACGATGAACAGTATCTGAAGCAAGCTCGATGGAATCTCGACGAGGCTGTCGATGCGTAAGTTAACCTTTTCTTTGCTTGTGAACTGTGTTCTACACTTCCGTGGCTGCACTCTCCCCCCGGACTAAGGTGGGGAATGCATCGTCATACACCCGACGCTGGGTATCCTTGTGTAGTTTTGAGTGGCGTGGCTTCTGTTTGAAGCTTACAGAGTGGCTTATTATTGGGCCGGCCCGGAGATCGTGGTTAAGGTCATCCTTATGGCCCTTTTTCAAACCGCATTCGATGTCCCACCCATACAGCTATCCCCAGGACAAGTGTGCGGGTATTCTGCGAATTCGGTTGCATGGCATCCTTTCTCAAGCTATCCGTAGCGTGCAATGTCTACGTCTGGCCCGCCTCGGTGGACGTCTTCGGCCGTTATTGCAACTGTCACAGCGGCTACGCATATTAGTCCCGAGACACCAAGAATATATTGGGGTTAAGGACCATGTTTATCCTACCACTGTTGCCTCTTCACATTCATATGGTTGAAGCTACTGTGATTTAGGACATAATTGTTCCACTGAGCCGTATTTGAGGCCTAGTCCGTGCGAGCTCCGCGGGTACTGTCCCGCATATTGCAATCCTATACTTCTTTGAATGTATGACTCTTGACGAAGAGGTCGGAAGGCTTGAAACACACCGTGTTATGCCCCTACCAAATTGCCAAGCAGGAACCACCCCTGGCAAGGCGCACCGACGTTTTGGGCATTGCCCTGTTATGATAGCCTCGTTCACATATATGATTTAGTTTGATACATCCCCCGGAAAGGCTAACCAAAAGCTTCAGGTATTTCCAACAGGGTGGTGGCGTACCAACGCCAGCCTTAAACCAGATCTTTGACAAATATCGAGGTACAGCCATCTCGCCGACGCAACCATCCCTTTCTGTTATACTCAGGCTAAACGCAATCAGAATCACCTGAAGAAAACCCCGATGGCATCGGTATCGAGGGGGCTATGCGTTATCTCGGAGACATCGAGGTCGAGCTGGACGAAGTCACTTGCCTCGCCATCGCCGAGCTCCTACAATCACCGTCCATGGGTGAGTTCACCCGCGAAGGATTCGTCAATGGCTGGAGATCAACTGGGTAAGCGTCCCCATCCACAAACCAACGCCCATATAAGCACCTGCGAACCCGTTTAACAATGATCTCCCAACACCAGTTGCGACACCGTCGAAAAAATGGCCGCTCACGCCGCCAATCTCCGCGCTCGGATCCCCACAGAACCAGACCTCTTCCGCCGCGTCTACCGCTTCACATTCCCCCTGTGCCTAGTACAAGGCCAGCGCAACCTGCAGTTCGAAATCGCCGTAGAGCAATGGAACCTCTTCTTCACGCCACCAAAGGGCGGAGTTGCGTGGAACACACGCACGACCCCTTGGCTGGACTGGTGGGTTGAGTTCCTGGAGGGACGTGGGAAGCGCCCAGTGAACAAGGATCTGTGGCAGCAGGTTGAGGTGTTCATGCGGAAGTGCCATGAAGATGAGGAGTTTGGATGGTGGAGTGAGGATGGGGCCTGGCCAGGGGCAATCGATGATTTTGTTACGTGGGTGCGCGAGAGGAGGGGGAAGGCTGAGGGGGCTATGGAGGTTGAATGATCGGGCAGCTGAAGGCCGGCAAGACCATGAGCGAATGATTGAGAGCGGCAGCGAGATTCCCTTACTTTTATTTTCAGTCTTGATATATCTACTTCTTCCGAGTCCTCCGCGGACCTCTGGGAACCTTCAAAATTACTGCATGGATTTGCAAAGTAGAACTTGCTGCAATGCCTGAAAGTGTATACAGAGCGGTTTTTGGGACTGAAGTACACTAAATGCACGATGCGGCATTATAAATTCAAAAGTATGTATGTAGATTGCCGGAGCAAGACAAAGGAACAACCATTCATCATAAGAGATAAAAACATATCTTAATCTCGACGCAGGAGATGATAAATCTCGGAGAGTATGCCTCCTGGATTTTCCAGGGAGCGGGGATTGGGTACAGGAGTAGGGCGAGGAAAAAGGAGGGTATTTCAGGTAGGGCCGAACTGTCCAAGGGAGCATCATTTGATCGAATCTATGAGTACTGCTTGACCGCTTGGCTGTCATCAGAGTGATAGGACCGGTCTGGAACCGTCTACCGGTACTCGGGGCCGGGTCCCTTCTCGTACTCGCTGCCGGGGCCGCTGCGGCGCGAAGAATCGTAGTGCTGCCGAGGGTCAGAGGGGTGGATAATGAGAGAGTATGAGGGGCGGCATACCTTTCGAAGAGCCTCGAGACGCTTCCTCTTCGTGTGAGTGTTGACGTAGGTTCCGATGAAGAAACCAACGATGTTGAAGAATGGCACCCATGTGTGCTCGGGGAGGAACTTCTGGGCGAAGGCCAGGGCCAGCGGTGAGGTGATCCAGCTGACCTTCATGACGGGGAAGAAACCCGCCTTAACGGTTGCGCGGACCTGGTGGAAGGTGCGCGCGCCAGCAATGATGGCCATTGATGTCAGGTATACGACATTTTGGATGGGGGACACCTGCGGGGGAGTCGGTCAGCGCTTCGGCGAGGGACCGAGAAAATACATCGAGGATAGGACTGGGAGAACATACAATCAGATTGCTGGCGAGTATCTGAAGGACCTTGGCTTTCAAGCTAGTACGACCGGCAAAGACGCGCTGGAGGATGCCAACCAGCACGTGGCCCAGAGGGGCACTGATAAACATGCCGTAGAGGAGCATCTTGGGCACACGGGAGCTGAAGTAGTGGCCATGCTTGCTCACATCGTTTGCGAGGTAGGAGGCGAGGAATTCCTGGGCGGAGGAGAGAATACCCGACGTCAACATCTTCGTGCGCAGCGGGTTGGACTGTAGCTCTCGGAGGTACATCTATCGCGCAAGCCAGTCGGGTCAGCAATTTCCACCCGCCAATTCCGGGGACATCACGAAGAGGACATACAGCGAGATACCCCGTCTGGGGGTTGCCTCCGGTCAGACGCTCGCCGACCTTATGCGCCAGCTCCTTTGTGTCTGCGCGAATGGACGTGTCGGCCGCGGTGTTCACCGCGACCTGTTTGACGTCCTGGAATTTCACCGACATGTCGGGGGATGGGTGAGGTGCGATAAGAGGGGGCCTGCAGCGAGACGAAACGCGATGAGCGAGGAGAAAAGCAACAATGAAGAGCAGGGGGCGCGATGACAGACGATGAGGGAAGGAAGATGGAGCGACGAGACGTGGCGGGCCAGTGAGGACAGAAAAAGATGGGGTTGGCGGCTGGTTGGGCGAAGAACAAGATTGGACAGGGGGCAGCGAGTGGTGGAGTTGTTTGTTTATGGAGAGGCTGGACAACAGCCTTCGGGAGAAGCGTACCGAGGTTGCGAAGCGGAGTCAATTGGCGGCCCTGGGCTCGCCTGGCAGGATCACAACGCTTATTATCGCCCTGGTCGCGTCGTCGGGGTGCAATTGATGACAGCTCGCCAGGAAGCTCGCAAAGAAGACTCCAGGGGGGGATGGGAATTGTTGTGGTCTGGAGCTGGCTGCTGCAGTGGAGGGGGAAGGTCGAGCCGGCAGATGCTTCGCTTTTGAACCCGCCCAGGCACTGCGGCATCGGATGGCGCCGACCTCCCCAAACTGCCGCTCTTTGACTGCCATCTGTCATCGCGCGATGAATTTGGATTCAGAAAGAATTGCCGAAAAGAGGAGATGGACTTCTTGACCAAGGAACAGAGATGGACTTCCCACTGTTATCCAAGGCATCTAGTGTGTTTGCAGCCTCCACTCAATGGATACCTCAGGCAGCAATTAGAGATTCTACACTGTCGAGAGCTATCCTGATCCTGGGACAAAGAGGTACTGTATAATAAAATTCTTGATATGTGGCCTGGTGTTATTTCAATATGGCTATTGCCGCTGGACAGGCTTTGATTATGCATTCACTGCAGTCTTTGCTTAGTCGTAACAGAATGCAATGGCGACTCAAGTTCACAACAACTGTTGCGATCCCCGAATCATGGTTCATGTCTTCACTGCTCTCTATCCTGCCCTCAAGGCCTGTTCATGGGCTTGGGCATGATGAACTACGAGGACCTTTCCTTGAAAGGCTATGAAGTCTTGGAGGGAGTGGCCCCAGACAACCCATCATCTCTCGCCCTTCCCGATCAGGACGCTGAATCGACTGAGGAAGCCCATAACACACCCTCTCCATTCGATGCCTTTCCTGAAGCAGAGATTCCCTATTACCAGCCGTACACCTTGCGTCCGTTAGCAGTCCCACGTCCACTTTTCCGGCCGACTCTTACTCGCCGGAGTAATTGCCATCACAGCATAGTCTCTCGCCAGTGGACGATCGATCAGTACGAAACATGCGGCTCGTGCGGAAGAAGACCATTCATGAGATGGTTTTACGTCTGCGCTGAGGAATCCTATGGTGACTCAATCTCCGGCGGTTCTCTTCTAAGCCCATGGATAACGGAGGCGATCCTGGCAGGCGAATATACCGATACACAGAGGAACATGCTGCTCGAGCAGAAGTTGAGGGTTCTGGAAATGTGTGAGAGAGCGAGAAAACAAGAAGAGTACGATATATCTTTTAGGCTCGAGAACATGAACGAACATGGTTTCCACAATCCACATCCCGGAGTGCCACAGCCACGCTCGCAGCCTTCTCGCTGCAGATATAGGGCATGCTACCACTGCGACCGCAAGCTCCAAGACCGAACCTGGCTCAGCCTTAATGCGGTCTGCAATGATCCCAACATTAAGCCCCCGACTGCCTGGGACTTATGGGATACGCCTGTGTCTGATGTTAAGTTTGTGAGCAATCTCGGTTTACGCAATCCGCCTCCTCCTCCTCCTCCGCCACCGCACCGCTCGCAGTACGCGTACCTTGCCTTCCAGCTTCGGCGCCGTAGCCAATACGTCTATGACAGCCGCCGCGCTGGTTACGGATCGTATTCCAGTTTCCAGAACCCGATGACTATGCTTTCAACCATCGAGGAGGTGAGCGATGAAGAGTAGGTTTGCGTGGTGAAATACTGCCTCCATCGACTTGAAAAGAAAACCGAGCTTCTGATGAGCGTGCATGAAGTTATGGGTGGGGGTCATGGCTCAGCGTATGTCTGGGTTGGGGCGGCTGGTTGTGAAGAGACTCGACTTTCATGGAAGCGCGGGGGGGAACCACCAGCACAGGGAGACTTTTCATGACATGATGGTGTTAATGATTCACGATTTTATTATCAACCCTGCCTTTTCTTGTTTGGCATCAGCTAAGGCCGCCTCGACGAGGAGCGGAAGCTGGCGAACGGGATAGAGGAACAGAGTGGTGTGGTACGGAATGTCATTTAGCTATCACCGAAATGAGAAACATAGCACGCGCCTGTAAGCGTTTTTTTTCTCTGAATCATGAAGCAATAATTGTGCCAGTGAGAAAAAGGAAGTGAGAGGTTCGGAAATTGAAAGCAGCAGGAAATTGAGAGCAGCAGTGGTCGGTTTCTGACGGCGGACATTCCGAGCCTCGGCTCCCGAGTCGGGTTGATCAGTTTGGTTGTGATCGGTCTGGGGAAAAGGGGATTTCCTTCAAATTTCCCGGACTCCCGTGGGTCGTTGGGGAATTCTGTATTTCTATCTTTCGCCGGGACGGATTCTCAACAACTTCCTGATCCCTCCAAGCCAGTCGCCATGGCAGACGGCAAAGCACCCAGCTCTGAGAAGGCCGCGAGCCCCGCGGGAGGAAACTACCCTCCGGGGACGCCTAAAGAAGCAGCGCAGCGCCGGTTGCTGGCAGCCCTGAGGGCGGCAGACATAGTCAATGGACGGTTAAACAAGTAAGGCAGTCCCAACCGTCTGAAGATTCACATGGTCGTTTGCTACGATCTCAGCGTTCTTTCCCCACTATGGCTCCGCTAACTAAGACCTCCTCTGTAGAATCATGTCCTCCGCAGCCGGCCAGGAACGAGTCTTCGCCTTCGTCCAGTACAGTTCCCACGCTCTTCATCACATCCTCGCCTCCGCTCCCTGGATCGCTCTCCAGACACGTCTCGGCCTCCTCGCCCGACTCCGCGCCAATACCACCAAGTCCACAACCACCCAGTCCCCTCCGCAGACCTCCCCGCTCCTCGCCCTCTCCTCCCTCATGTCAGAAGCCCGATACATGCTCCGACTACTCGGCTTATTTCCTCTCCTAGCCTGGGGAGCCGACACGCTCAAATCGCCCCCATCCGACCACATCCTCCACGCCCTAACGCTCCTCCAAGTCATCTCGAACATACTCTACCAAGCACTCGAGAACGTCGAGCTCCTCTCACGAAAAGGCGTCGTCTCAAAGCGCTTCGTCGACCGCTGGGGCGGCGGCGGGAAGTGGAGCCTCTGGAGTACAAGAGCCTGGTTCGGCCATATCTTCCTGCAATACATCGTTCTGTGGCGTGCCAGAGAGCTGCGCAAGAAGGCAGAGGCAGAGGGTGTCTCGAAGGAGAAGCGGGAGTCGCTAAGAGCGGAATTCCGGGCGTGGAAGAAGAGTCTCGTGAATAATGCTTTCTGGACGCCGCTGTGTCTGCACTGGAGTGTGGAGAATGGCATCGGCTTCCCTGGACAGCTCGTCGGCTTTGTGAGTTTCCTGGCTAGCGCTTGGGGATTCTATGATATCTGGGCTTCGACTGCGTAGGGATTTGGTTCTTGTACATAGTTTTATGAATACCCATGCTCCGTCTTGTTCGTCGGTCAGGCAGCTCCTCTCGGATAGATTTAGAGGAGACAGTCTGGAGGTAAGAAGCAAAAGATTGATTGAATTTCTGACCGCAGCCTTCAACT
Organism: Aspergillus lucknowensis; assembly: GCF_044049455.1. Lineage (NCBI taxonomy): Eukaryota > Fungi > Ascomycota > Eurotiomycetes > Eurotiales > Aspergillaceae > Aspergillus > Aspergillus lucknowensis. Next base: position 44,930 of record NW_027263584.1, on the reverse strand, counting down.
AAATCCAGAACTCCATCATCACCTTTAAAAGCCATGCAATAACGAACGGTGTTTCATCCCAGAAGGTCATCACGTAGCAAAAGGGTATCTGAATCGAACGCTTGATTCCGAAAATGCTATATCCGCGGGTAATGCAGTGCTAGTCTAGTGCATCCAAATCCAGTTCTCTTCGTTGGTTAAGCGTAATATGCTCGTAAAACTGCCCAGCAAGGAAATCATCCGGGGACCAGTATGTTGCCTTGACAGGAACCATGCCGGGGTCAACGGGACGATCCCACACGAAGGTTCCCGCATCGATGGGCCTCAGATCTTTGACCTCGTAATGGCCGACGAGGTCTTTCTGATAAACTTGGACCTCGACATCAACGAATTTCATCATTCCGCCCCCGCCCTCAACTTCGGAGATCCTATTGCGTTGGAATTCATCTAGTCCAAAAACGAGCATACCCTCGACCAGACAGGACTCTTCCGGTGACCGCAGGATAGTCGGTAAGCCGCCTTCTGACATTGTGTAGAGTTTGAATCCCCAGAGAGTGGCTGGCACCATGTCGACTTCGGCGTTTTGAGGGAGGTCGAAGAAATATTTCAGAACGGTTGGGAGGATCAGGGCTCCGTATACGAAGCGAGGCGCATGGCTCGGTTTAGATAATAGACGCCGTACCTTTGCTGTTGAGGGTGTTCTGAGCGCAGCCTTGAAGTCTAGGGGATACCCTTCTTTCCACCTCATGGTTGCCGTTTGAGCGGAACTGAAGATTTTGGTTAGGAGGAGGAGATGCCCAGGTTCGCGCCCCTATCTTCTCAGGAGAGACTGCGCAGTAACTGATAACTCTCCTATCAGAGGACCGTCATCTAGTTTGACATGAAGACGGAGTAGACGAGTTGAGAGATAGGTGTTAGATATGTTAGAGAACAACGATGGGGTTCGCCTTATGCCCTGCAAGGCATGACTGGTTTGGAAGAGGCACCTGTAACTTTCAAGCTGAGGGTAGTTCCGCAAGTATAAACAAAGTTAGTTATTCACAGAGGCAAGGTTATAAAGGAGGTGCGGCCCAATATAAAGAAAGACATTGCCGCTGCTGGACGGGATAGCCCGTCTAACAAGGCCATCATCCAAAAAGCCTGGCAAGGCATTATTTTACCTCAACTTCACCCTGCTTGCTATTTGGGTGCCTTGGTTGAAGTTGGAAAGCCAAGGGGGGAACGAGGCTTGACCCCCAGAGTCCTCCGATGGAAACGACACCTCAGGCAATAAGGTTGAACAGGGTCCTCGCCACACGCCTTTCGGACTTTTTCGCCTGGGGCTGACGCACTCCATTGGAGCCTGGGGGGACGTCTGAAAGGAATAACAAGCACAATCAGTCTCTGCAGACAGGAATCTTGGGTAGGCCCAGGCGAGAACGCTGACAGAGTCGACCGAAGGTGGTTGCGACGACCAGCTTCCATCTGCTTCTTCCAGGCGGTAGCGAGCAGTCCCGTCAACCCCGGAGGCGGCTTAAGTCATCAACGGACCACCTGTGGCGGTCGGCCTCTCGTCACCTCTTCAAAACTGGAGCAGCTCTGTCCACTTCCGATCTCACTTCCAACTCTCTATCTCTCTTCCTCTGTCTTCAACCTTAACCATCCCTTCAATTTGCAACTCTCCCAGACGTATTTGTTATATTCTGGGACTGTTTATTTTGCTCTTGCTTTCATTCCTCCCGCTTTTCCTTCGCATCTCCTTCCAGCAGCCGGGGCGTTTACTGGCCCGCACAGCTCGACCTCTTGCGTTAACTCTATCTGAGTCTACGTTGTAACTAGCTGAACCTTTCAACCCCATTTCCGTGTTCCGACAAGATGAGCTCAGAAGATCACAAGAAGAAGCTCCTGTACGTCAAGAATACCTTGTTTTATTCTTTTCCAATCCACGAACTAACTCCGTGGTAGCGATGCTTCCGGTGCCGATAAGAAAGAGGTAACCTGCGAATACAGTGAAAACTTCCATCCGGTCAAAAGACTGACCTTTCTCGCAGGAACTCGATACGTCAACAGCTATCTTGAAGAAGAAGAAGAAGCCTAACTCCCTCATGTCAGTTAATGCTCAGCTACCAAGCCCGCCAAGTGTGCCCCTCCATGATGCTAATATCCTCACGATCAGTGTTACCGATGCCGTGAACGATGACAACTCCACCATCTCTCTCTCCAATAATACCATGGATGTCCTCGGACTATTCAGAGGCGATACCGTCCTAGTCCGAGGCAAGAAGCGCAAGGAGACGGTTCTGATTGTGCTGGCTGACGACGAGCTTGATGATGGCAGCGCCCGCATCAACAGAGTCGTCAGGCACAATCTCCGTGTAAAGCATGGGGACATCATTACGATCCATGCCTGCCCCGATATCAAATATGTAAGCTACTGCGTGTTATTTCAGCGTTCGTTGTAACAACTAACACTTCTGTTCGATAGGCCAAGCGCATTGCCGTCCTCCCTATCGCTGACACTGTTGAGGGCCTGACCGGGTCTCTCTTCGACGTTTACCTCGCTCCCTACTTCCGTGATGGATACAGGCCTGTGAAGCAGGGAGACCTATTCACAGTAAGAGGAGGCATGCGGCAAGTCGAGTTCAAGGTTGTTGAGGTGGATCCTCCAGAGTACGGTATTGTCGCGCCAGACACTATCATCCACAGTGAAGGCGAACCGATTCAACGTGAGGACGAAGAAAACAACTTGAACGAAGTCGGCTATGATGATATTGGTGGGTGTCGGAAGCAGATGGCTCAGGTCCGCGAATTGGTGGAGCTACCCCTCCGTCATCCTCAGCTTTTCAAGTCCATCGGTATCAAGCCTCCTCGTGGTATTCTCATGTACGGTCCTCCCGGTACTGGTAAGACACTCATGGCCCGTGCTGTGGCCAACGAGACCGGTGCCTTCTTCTTCCTGATTAACGGTCCCGAGATCATGTCCAAGATGGCTGGTGAATCCGAATCAAATCTCCGCAAGGCTTTTGAGGAAGCTGAAAAGAACTCCCCTGCGATTATCTTCATTGATGAAATTGACTCTATCGCCCCCAAGCGTGAGAAGACCAACGGAGAGGTTGAACGCCGTGTCGTCTCCCAGCTTCTAACTCTGATGGATGGCATGAAGGCACGATCCAACGTTGTCGTCATGGCCGCCACCAACCGTCCCAACTCCATCGATCCCGCTCTACGTCGTTTCGGCCGTTTCGACCGTGAAGTCGACATCGGCATTCCCGACCCTACTGGTCGTTTGGAGATTCTCCAAATCCACACAAAGAATATGAAGCTTGGAGAGGACGTCGATCTAGAGACAATTGCTGCTGAGACACACGGTTACGTGGGTTCTGATCTTGCCTCCCTCTGCTCTGAGGCTGCTATGCAGCAGATCCGCGAGAAGATGGACCTTATCGACCTGGACGAGGATACCATCGATGCGGAAGTTCTGGATTCGCTGGGTGTTACCATGGAGAACTTCCGTTATGCCCTCGGTGTCTCCAACCCCTCCGCTCTCCGCGAGGTTGCCGTCGTCGAGGTTCCCAATGTTCGCTGGGAGGACATTGGTGGTTTGGAGGAAGTCAAGCGCGAGCTCATCGAGAGTGTCCAGTACCCCGTGGACCATCCCGACAAGTTCCAGAAGTTTGGTCTCTCTCCCTCTCGTGGTGTTCTCTTCTATGGTCCTCCTGGTACTGGTAAGACCATGCTTGCCAAGGCTGTTGCCAACGAGTGTGCCGCGAACTTTATCTCTGTCAAGGGCCCCGAGCTCCTGAGTATGTGGTTCGGTGAGTCTGAAAGCAATATCCGAGACATTTTCGACAAGGCTCGTGCCGCCGCTCCTTGTGTTGTGTTCCTTGATGAATTGGACTCGATTGCCAAGTCTCGTGGTGGCTCCGTCGGAGATGCTGGTGGTGCTTCTGACCGTGTTGTCAACCAGCTTTTGACCGGTAAGTAAAGCAGTCTCTTACTGCTTTTCCGAACGCAAAAGACTAATAAGTCGATAGAAATGGACGGTATGACTTCAAAGAAGAACGTTTTCGTCATTGGTGCTACAAACAGACCTGAGCAACTTGATGCTGCCTTGGTGCGTCCCGGCCGTCTCGACACTCTAGTTTACGTTCCACTGCCCGATCCGGCTTCTCGTCAGGGTATTCTCAAGGCCCAGCTCCGCAAGACTCCTGTCGCCCCCGATGTCGACCTCGAGTTCATCGCCAGAAATACTCACGGATTCTCTGGTGCGGATCTGGGATTCGTTACGCAGCGGGCCGTCAAGCTTGCCATTAAGGAGTCTATCTCGGCTGAGATTGAGCGCCAGAAGCAACGGGAGGCTGGTGGTGAAGATGTGAAGATGGAGGATGAGGAAGAGGACGCGGAAGACCCCGTTCCGGAGCTCACTCGGGCTCATTTCGAAGAGGCGATGAAGTCCGCTCGACGATCGGTCACTGATGCGGAGATCCGCAGGTACGAGGCCTTTGCACAGAGCCTGAAGAACTCGGGCGGTAGCACCTTTTTCCGTTTCCCCTCTGCAAATGATGTGACTGATAACACCAACGCATTTGGTGATGGGGGTAATGACGACAGCCTCTACGCCTAAACTCTGTTTGTCCTTTTTACATCACTGTTTTCTGTGTCGACACTAGTTAGATCTAGTCTAGATTGAGGATATAGGTTCCTGGCAACTGGTTTTATTAGTTAGCTACTAGTTAGTTACTAGTTAGTTAGTGAAGCGCGTCCTCACTCGACAACACTCAACAACATTGGTTTGGAATTATTTCGATACAACAACGTGTCTTGAATCAAAAGTGCAAGTTTTGTAGGCGGCTGCCATGTAGTAGGCACTAATACTTCCTAGATCCAGGTGAAGCGCACGCCCCTTCGAATCCGAGCAACTGTTATACAAATGGATAGCAAATGCTCCCTCCCGAACGCCAGAACCTTGCCTATAACGCCGCAGACCACAGAGCACCAACCAGGCTGTACAGTGTAGAAAGGTCAAAAAGCGAAACTGGTCCGTAGCCCGCACACACAACGTCTAGGCTCACTTCCCCTGTTTCCCCTGCTTCGTCTTCTTGTCTGCTTTCTTGGTCGGACTTGTATCACCATTCAGCGACTTCTCTCCCTGCCGTTTCCCCGTGGTACTATCTCCTCCTCCTCCTATCTCAACATTAACATTAACCCCACCACTGCCACTACCACCACCGCCGCCGCTACCGACCGAGCTCGCACCATCCGCATCATCCTCGAGAATCACCGTCTCCCTCAACACATCCTTAATCGCCCGAACCCCCTGCTCGACAACGTCGCTAGGAATCCTTACATCAACATCCTCAAACGGAAACCCCCCATCCACGGCCTCCAGCTCCCGCCCGTTATTGTGCGCATTATGGTGGTCGAGCGAGGGATGTGACCTTCCCTGCGCGGAGGCGACAACAGCCTCGACGACCTCGTCGAATCGCTCGCACCGGTTCGCGCGGAGGAGCTCGAGCGAGAGCTGGCGGATTTTCTCGGTCCAGCCGAGCCGTTGCAGGGAGGAGAGGAGGGTTGTGTGGATGTCTTCGAGGGCGTGGGTTGCTGCGAGGTGTGTGAGGAGGTCGGATTCGAGCTGCGTGTCTTGGGGCGTTGTTGGGGTGGGGGGCATTTTCTTTCTTTTTTTTTTTTTACTGTCGTTGCTTGCTTGCAGCAGCTAGCTCGGTAGCTGATGTGATTGTTGCTTTGGGTTTCGCGGTGAGCGGGTTCGGTTTTTGATGTTATCGCGTGAGGTGGAGGGATGTTGGGGGTTGGTCTGGTTTGGTTGGCCCTTGGGGGGGGGATTTTTTTGCGGAGGAGGGATGGACGGGGTTCGGCGCTTCGGTGGGGATGGAGGGAGGGATTGAGCGGAGGATTGTCGGAGTTGGCTGATGAAAGGGAGGTCGGGAGATGATGCGCTGGACGGTGGTATAGAAGGGAGTCAGTTGCGGCAAGCGGGGAGGAGTATGGCGAGTGTTGTCGATGGGTGGCAGACAATTATGCGCCGCCGCGGTGGATTCGATGGATTTGCGGCTCGGCTGGGATGCAACGGTCACTGCGATGCGATTGACTCGCTGTCTTGTCCCTGCGTCTCGGGTAATTCGTGGATGGCGAGAGGGAAGGGGGAAAACGCCTCGGTAAGGCGCGACCTCGCTCGGAGCAGACGATGAGGTCCGGCGGATGGAGAGTCGACGTCTTGAAGCTCAGTGGGTCGGAATCGAGAGAGGGACGAGATACAACCGAACAAGACTTTGAAAGGGTCATCTCCGTTTGTTTTTATTCTAGTTATCTTGTTTGATTCTGTGTTAAGCAATGACTCCTGCCGTGCTAGTCATCCCTCCACCTGCTCCAGATCCGTTATTCCTGTGTTATAGTTCATCCTTCCTACTCCAGAGATATATTTCGATTGCCGAAAATTCGTGACGGATTGCGCACTTTTTCCGGCCCTGGACTCTCCATGGTTCCTCCTGTACTTGTCTACTGGATGTTCTTAAGGCTGCAGCAAGCAGCACCATACTTAAGCGCTCTTTTCGACGCATGACAAGATGAACGACAACTGCAAGTATATTTATAGCATCATCTGCTGGGCGCTTGGAAGGCCCAAACTTCCAAAGGTAACGGGCCGGAGAGTGGAGATGGAGGGCACAACGCCCGACTCCAAGAGGAGGAGCCCTCCACAACGAGAGAGCGAAGGCGCTAAAGGAGAACGACGAGTGGATGATTTATGCATGCGGAGACGCGGCAGCCGTGCACCTGCGTCGAACTCCCTTTCGGACCGTTGAGGATGGAGAGCACAGCCACGGGTTCCGTGTGACGTTCACAAATTGCCTTGTCTCCGAGAAGGAAATAACTGACGGCTGGTCAAGGGGCTTCCTGCATTTGGTTGACGTATGCGAGATTCGTAACCACTGTTGCAAAGGGGTCAGTGAGTGCCCTGCAGGTGGTATCCGGGCGGAGGGAGGACTCTGCGCAGCTCAACTCAAGTGGTTGCCGTCGATATCGATGGCTCCCAATCGAGTTGAAGCTGCTGCCCCGGCTGAGGGCGGCAGAGGATCTCAAGCCCCTTAACGGCTGAACGAGGAAAGGCTCCGGCACTATTGGATTCTGACAGCGCTGGACCTGGCTGTCTTCAAGTGGGATTCACCACTCGATGCTGAGTTTTGTCTGGTGGACGCCCGCTAGTGGCAATGCGCACAATAGTCGTCATACTGGTCGTCTCTCCTATTGAATAATATTCCTTTCTTTTCGAAGGCTATTTCAGGTGAAGAGACAGATCATTGAATGACCCACTCAATGCTTTGAACAAGGCAATGGTCCGTTGGCGCTTCTGCTTGGCTGGGATGCAAGGATGAAGGGTGGCTCGACGGCATCGCGTTATTCGGAGAAAGGAATGCTGCTATTCTCGACTCGAGATAAAGAGCGTCAGCATGTTCAGCATATTAATAGAGCAGCAGCGACGGCCTGCTGCGCTGTCAGCCCGTCAGCCCTTCGGCATCGAGCGTCCAGACCAGCGTCACGTGCGGCGATCCGGCTGTTGAGTGAAGAAAGCGCTCCTCCTTTTGGATACCTCAAAAGCAGATCATCTTCATCGATTCGCTCGCTGTCTCTCCTCTTGCCTGCGGTATCGTGACATTGATTCGCCTTGCCAGATCTCCTCCTCCTCGCCTGCCTCCGCTTCGGCCACACCTCCGGCCGTGCGTGTCCCCGCCTGTCCCTCCAGTCCGCTCCCAAACAAGAGCGTCTCTCTCTCTCTCTCTCTGTCTCTGCCTGAGCTTCCCCGCCTTCGCCCTTCTCGACCACCATTGTCGCGGGCGCTAACGATCGATCGCATCTCCTTACGACCTTCATCTCTCTCCTCAGGCATTGTTCTGCACTCTGAATACCGTCGACTACATGCCTGGAATTGCTCTCGATCCCTGATTTTCCTGCCCTGAAGCCGCCCGAGTTCTCCGTTTTCCCAGCCGCTAGCCTGCCGTCCCATGTGCCGCATTTGCTTGACCAGCGCTCGCACACTCCTTAAATTCGGGGTTTGCAGCAAATAGGACGGCTGTTTATACTACGTTTTTGAAGGCACAACCGAATCTCAGCTGCCCCTGATTGGTGGTCGGCCCTCGGTGCACAGCAACAACTCCAGCCTCTCGGCGTCCACTACACCTCCCTCGTGGACGTCGTCAGCTTCCATCGCCATGTCTCTACACACTTCCTACCACGCAGATTCCGACGCGGACGACGAGTACGAGCGCAGCGTCATTACATCGCCTCATCTGGCCACGGATTCCGAAGGCTCGGCCTCAGAGTCGGAGTTTCCCTCAGCGGAACCTACTCCGACGTTTGCCCGTACGGAAGAGAACCCGAAGTCGCCCAAGACCATAATTACCGAATGGAGCGCTGAAGAATGCGCGAGTTTCGTCGCCTCTCTTGGTCTCCGCCAATACTGTCCGGCCTTCATTGGTGAGTTGGACTACTCTTGGGGAAGGACACCGCTGACGTGAGGAACGATAGAAAACGGCATTGTTGGCGAGGCTCTCATTGCGTTACGACATGATGAACTGAAGGAGATGGGGATTGCTAGCGTAGGACACCGTTTGACGATCCTTAAGAGTGTATATGAGACGAAAGTGAAGCAAGATATCCCGCTGGATGCGGACCACTACATTCCTCTGTGTACGTCTTGTTTGCTTTGTTCAATTTGTTCAATACTGCGCCGCCTCACTGACCCGATTTAGCTGCGGACCAAAGTATGAGCGAAAGCGCGACCCAGGAAGATGTTGCTCGGCTGATCCAGTCCATCCGACTACGAGACGAGCGGATAGTCACTGTGGAGGCTGAGTTACGGCGTGTTGCTGAAGACTACCGACGGCTAAGGGAGGAGCTTCTACCTGTGTTCAAGATGGCTAAGGACAAATCTCAACCGCTTCCCCCGCCTACGGCTGTGCCAACTTCGGACGGTTATCATGACAGCACGCTCTCAGGCCAAACGCTGACTGCCCAAACACTCACGCCTCAATCGTCTGGCATCACCATTTTGGATCGCTCCGGATCCATAATATCCCGAACCTTCTCTAAGCGTGTACATGGGGGCACCACGCCGAAAAACAATTCCCCGACCCATATCGCACCTTCGATTCACGAAAGCCGAACGTATAATGATGGCGCCAACCTTGACCCGTCAGCTGCTGCTGTTGCTGCGTCATCACACCTGAGCACCATGAATGGGAAGTCGCAAGTATCACCGAATCTACCGTCTCCAACGTCCCCCGGCGACCGGTACGGACCTCCTCAGACTCTAGCTTCTCGTGCCTACACCCAACCCGGCTCTAATCGCACACACAACGAACATCACGAAGACAATCTACAGCCGCAATCTCGACAGGACCGTTTAGCACCGCCCCAGTCATCAACCTCGCGGACCGACGTCCCAGCTCGGTCTGAGTCCCGAGCCGGGGGAGAGACGCCGAGTGTGGAGATTTTCAAATCGTTCCGCGTTTCCGTCGAGGATCCGTGTTATAAGGTGCTCCCTGCCGCTCTCAAGAAGTACAATATCGTTGGGGATTGGAAGCAATATGCGCTTTACATCGTGTACGGCGATCAAGAACGATGCCTCGGCTTGGAAGAACGGCCCCTGATTCTTTTCAAGCAACTGGAGAAGGAAGGGCGAAAGCCCATGTTCATGTTACGCAAACAGCAACATGCTCTCGACAACAACGGCAGCAACGGCAACACCGTCTATCCACCTGGCTCCGGCGGGGCCGCACAAGGTGGCGCGGGTGGCGGTGGGGGATCGGCGCCGAACAGCGCTGGCTTTGAAGGTCGACAAGCACAGATCAACCTTCCCGGCGGAGTCTTATAATAGGGCGACCTGGTCTTATGGAGATACCCGTCCGTTCGAGTCCGGCATCTTACACTCCTTAGACGCTTCTACTATTATTTCTGAGGCCATACCCTTCTTTGGATTTGCGTGGTGCTTGGCGTTGGACGGAGTGGAGAGGGAAAATGGAAAATCTTTGAATATATTAGCGATGCTATACTTCTGGATATACTACATAGCCTGATAGCTTCGATTTACAATTTTACAACTATCCCTCAGCTTTATCAACAAGATGCGTATCGAGTACTTTGGTGTCTCTGGTGTAAGAGTGGGAATCTGCAACTGGGCAGTCGAGGAGGGTGTTCCCTCGAGGAGCCTGGTGCACAGAGAAGAAAAAGAGATAACGACACTAAAAGAAACTACCTTGGATCTCCACTCGATCGATATCTCGAGTCATGGCCAAGCCGGTTCCTGGTGTAGATCCATGCAGGTGTGTGCATACCCTGCATCCAACTACAAGGACCCAAAGTAGCAGTGTCTATCTGATCTAGCACAACCATCTTAAAAAAAAATTCTCTCAATGTATAGAATAGGAAGAAAGTGAATTCACCTCTTAGTGAAAGGAAAAGACCCTCCAGTAACACAACACCTCTTCACCAACCATGGTACATAACATCCATCTCACCCACTAACCAGGCTACATACAACTTCCCTCCCTCCCTCCATCTCTCCCTCCCCTTCCTCCTCCCAACCCAACCCAACACGATGCCAATAATGCCAGAACGCCCGCAGATCCTCATAGTCGGCGCGGGCCCCATTGGCCTAACCCTCTCCTACCAGCTCTCCCGCCTCGGAATCCCCTGCACGCTCTTCGAGAAGTCTCACACCTCCACACAATGGCCGAAAATGGACTACACGAATGCGCGGAGCATGGAGATCTTCCGTCTCCTCGGGCTAGCAGATGCGTATCGCGCGCAGGAGGGGGCGGTCCGCGAGAGTGTGAAGTTCGAGTCGATATTCGTGACTGGTTTCCGTGGCGGTGGTGATGGCGGGCGGCGGGAGCGGGAGTGGATGTTTGGGAAGTGGAGTGTTGGCTCGGTGCGGGAGCAGAGGGCGTGCAGTGTCCGGGTGAACGATGGGTCTTTTCCGTTGGAGCCCGGGCAGAGGTGTTCGCAGGTTGTGTTTGAGCGTTGGATGAGGGGGGTTGTTGCGGGACGGCGTGGTGTGGAGTTTAGGGTTGGGTGGGAGTATGTGTCGCATGTTGAGGACGGGGACGGGGACGGGGTGAGGGCGGTGTTTGTGGATGATCGGGGACAGAGGCACGAGGTGGTTGGGGAGTATCTTGTTGGCTGTGATGGGGGACGGAGTCGAGTGAGAGACGTCGCGGGGATTCAGATGGTTGGGGGGATGGTGTATGTGCTTCCCTTTCCCTGGTATACCAAGAGCGTTGGAGAGATCACGACTAAACGACGACAGCAGCCCCATGCGCTTCTACCTCGTGCACTTCCGCTCCGCACAGCTCGCACGCGACAGCCCCTTTGGCGAATTCTGGCACGCCTTCCCAGTCGGCGGCGGCTTCATCATCAACCAAGATGGCAAAGACACATTCACAGCGCACTACCCGCTCCCCCCCGCCACCGAACCCGACATATCCCCATCCATCGACCCCTACGAAGCCGTGTACAGAGTCCTCGGCGGCTACAGCGGCGTCGCCCACCGCATCACCATCGACGAAATCCTCGTCCACAGCCGCTGGCAGCCGAGCTTCGCCATCGCCGAACGCTATGCCACCCAGAACGGCCGCGTCCTTCTCGCCGGGGACGCCGCGCACCACATCCCCCCGCACGGCGGATACGGGATGAACAGCGGCATCGTCGACGCCTTCGATCTCGGCTGGAGACTCGCGGCCCTGGTAAAGGGGTACGGCGGGCGGCCGCTGCTGATAGAAGCGTACACGCTCGAGCGCCGACGGGGCATGCTGCGCGCGTTGTTGCGCTCCCACCGACATCTAACCGAGCATCTTGGCCTGGCAGATATCTATGCCCGGCACTGGGACGTCCTCGCCGCGGACTCGGCGGAGGGTGTCGGGGTTCGCGCGCTGATAGAGCGGTACCTTACGCTTTCGGGGCCGGATACGACGGATTTCGGGCTGGAGCTGGATCTGCGGTATGACTTTTCTCCGGGGGTTGTTCCCGATATGAGTGCCGTGTTACCGGTGGATGTGAAGAGGTATGTCCCCAGTACGCGTCCGGGTAGTCGGGCTCCGCATGTGTTTTTGAAGGGTGGGAGGGTGAGCGTTTATGATCTGTTCGGGAAGGAGTGGACGCTGGTGCAGTTTGTTCGTCAGGGAGAGACGGAAGGAGAGGCGAGGGCGAGGGTGCATGTGTTGTTAGATGCGGCGAGACGATTCAGTTTCCCGTTGAAGCATGTTCTTCTTCGGGGGGAGGACCATGTGCGAGGGATATGGGAGCGGGATCTCGTGCTTGTGAGGCCGGATACACATGTTGCGTGGAGGGCGGACGAAGCACCGGGTAGGAAAGAGGCTGAGGAGATCCTGCTCGTGGTCTCGGGCAAAATGGAGTGTCCAGGATACGAGGAGCCATCGAACCATGAGCTTGAGGAGCAGTTCATCAAGACTGCGGCAGCTCTTGGTGGTCCGAAGAGAGCAACAGGAGCCAGGCTGTAGCGGGATAGGACAGCATACTACACTTTTCACTTGCACAAGAATAAATTGAATAATTGCATAACGATGACTTAGGTATCTTCACAGCCAAACAAGCCTCTATACGGCGTCTAGAATATGTACGCAATGCGTCATCAAAAGCTGATCCAAACACGGCAAAAGCAATCATGAGGAGAAACTCTGACAGCTAATCTTCACGCCCCTTCTCTCCACCCCACGAGATCCGAGAACTCGTCCCGCGGTGGAATCGAGAGCGTGACGAGCCGCCGTTGCCCTCGCGGTCGTACGTGCTGCCACTCTCGAGCTTGGTACCATCAGCAAACGAAATCTTACCGGGAGTCTGGCGCATGTTGTTGTCCTCGGTATCGGATTCGTCCACGGCGACATCATCGTTGTCGTCCGAGTCCGAGTCATCCGAGTCCTGCAATTCACCCAAAGCGGCCAGACGGCGTCGACGTTCGGCGGGCGTCTCTCCCGTGTCGTCGAGGTCAGCTTCCTGCGGTGGGCGAACAAGACCGGCGGCTTCGCGGAGTTGCGACGGGGGAATACGTTCAGTGCCGTCGTCTTCGGAGTCCCTGCGTGCGCGGGGGCTCGCCTGACGTGGAGAGAGCGGAGAAGCAGATGGGCTCAGATCCCTGCGGCGTTCTTCGGCGGCTGCCCTTGCTGCGATGCGGGCTAGAGATGCGGCAATATTCCGGCCGGGCACTTCAGAGTCCGAGTCTTCATCCTCGCTGGCGCTGCTCACAGACTCTAAGTCGTCATTAGGCTGACTCTGAGCCCCACCCGACATGCCAGGGGCGGAGTGGCGGCGTTGCTGCTGAGCTGCCTCACGAGCCACGTCCTTGACACGTTCCGGAACATCCGTCTCCTCGACAATGCTCTGGCGCGCCCTAGGGCCGAGGTTCTTTAGCTGCTCTGCGAACTCTTGCTTGGTCATCCTGCGGCCCTTGTGCTTAACACCGCGCTTGCTGACTTCTTCGTCATTCGCAAGGGTGAATCGGAGTCCATCGTCGGCCAACCACTCATCTGCGGATCTCTTCTTCGCGGCCTGGGATGCTTCGCCTTCCTCTTCCACGCCAAACCACGTTCCCATACGGGTTAATCCACGTCGGACGGGATCTTGGGCCTCTGGTTTGCCGCTCGACGGGATGGAATATTTCTTGATCACTTCTCCATCCTCATCCTCAACGATGATCGTGTTACCGAATTGATATGCGTGAGCGGAGCGACCCTTGCCCTTGGGAGGCTTTGCAGCCTTCTGCTCGGAAGCCTCTCCGTCGCCCTCACCTGTCTTCTCAGCGTCTTCAACTCGTTCTTTCCCGAGACCAAACCATCGGCCAAACCGGCTGCGACCCTTCTCCATGGGATGACCTGTCTTTTCACTAATGGTCTTTTCAATCTCAGCCCCTTTAGTGGGCTGCTGTTCACCCTGAGGTTTGGCCGCTTCTTCTGACTGCATCAGCTCCGTGTTCAACTTGGATCGTTCCCCTTCGAGGTGTCGCTGCTGTTCCTCCGGTGATAGGTGGCCGACATGTTCTGTCTTGAGAACATTGCCATCCTTGTCTTCGAAGATGAGGTTGCTACCCTCAAAATAAACGTTCACTGTAGTCTGCGATTGACGCAATGGCGGCGAAGGGGTTGACTCCGGTTCACCGAGCGCTTTATCCGCGTCTTCGGATTCAACCTCAGACGGCCTCAGTGGCGCAATCGCAGATTGACTGATCGGGCCACCAGCTCCATCAGCCTTTCTGCGGCGTCGGCGGGCCCTGCGGCCGGATACCCTGCCGATTGGCGAGCCGTTGTTATCTTCCCGCTGCCGACGCAAAAAGTTGCCTGGGAGGCCGATTGGGGGCAAGGTGCCGGGAGGATACTCGGGCTCGTTCGATGATCCTTCTGAGTCGGCTTTGCGGAAAGACACCGAGCCTTTGGCCAATGACTGCACACGGGGAAGACGGTTCATCCAGGATGGGCCTTCCTCATTGGCCTGTGTGTAGGAGAGTGTGATTGACAGGGTATTGATGCGTTTTCCGAGAGTGAAAACGGCGATGGATGAACCGTGTACGAGAATAGATGAGATAACCAGGAACGTTGTGAGCGGCCAGATAATCTGTACAACGTAGTAGTTGTGAGTGTGAGGTTTGGGAAGATCCGCTTCTACAGCTGGCTGCGTGGTTCCTGATTCCAGCTCCGCTCTGGCCAAAATACAGGCAAATATAGCACCAACACCGATAGGACCAAAATGACCGGCAAAGAATGCTTCGCGCCATGTTTTCACGTCAGGTATAATCGGTTTCAGAAGCAGCATAATTGGTATTCGGCGGAAGAAGATGACCAAGATGGCAATAACGACGAGTCTCCAAGCAGACAGGCCAATCTCGACATTATTGAAGTCTTCCCAAGGAACGATGGCGCCAAGATACACGAAGTAGGCCAAGTTAAGCAGAAGATCAATGACGTTGGAGACGTGGGATTCCTCTGTCTTCTCCGTGAACCAGCCGTCATTACTAAAGCCGACCCCAGCGGCGAAACCTATCAGCAGGTCATCCATGCCGAGAAGACTGCCCGCGCCCGCGCAGAACAAGGCAAGGACAAAGTAGAAGACGAGAAAGCTCTCGCGATCGATCAACTGCTTACGCTCAGCGAATTTAATTGCGTGGCGAGCGGCATAGCCAACTGTGAAGCCGAAGATGGCGCCAAGTATGCACTCGTACAGGATGGTGACGCAAAACCAATGGAGTGCAACTTCGTCTCTGTCGGGACGGTAATGCAAGATATAGTATGAGAGGTAAATGAAGGGGAAAGCCATGCCATCGTTACAGCCCGACTCGGCGGATAGGAGGTCACGCAAATGCCTCGGGACACGCTTGGCAAACTTTCCCTTACCGACGACGGAGGAGGCCAGAACGGGATCGGTTGCTGTGACGCATGCAGCGCACACGAGGGCTTCCAGCCATGTAAGGGGTTCGATCAACCACCAGATGAAGAGACTGGTGATCAGCCAGCCCCAGGTCATGACGGGCAGAAGTAAGAGGGCAACAGACTTCCAATGACGCTCCATGTAGGCCTTCGGCAATTCGACGCCGACGGCAAAACACTGGACCACCAAGACAATACGAGAGCACTCGAGGGTGAGCTTGTCCACATTCCCCCACTCGAGTGGGTTAAAGAGGTTCGCGGCATGAGGGCCGAAGATGATTCCACAGATTGTAGCCACCGAGGCTTCGCCGATGTAGAGCTTCTCTTTTACAAAGAGAGAACAGAGCATGAACAATCCTGTGAAGCCCCCCAGAATCATGTAAGCCAGGTGAGGCTTATCAATATCCAAATGATCCCACGCCATGATGACAGTCGATTATCGAGACCGTTGGGATGTATAGATTCAATTTCGCGCCATAAAATCTCAATAGCTTGAAGTCGAGCACCAGCGGGGTCATCACAATCAAACAATTCGCCACGAACTACGGAGGTGCGGAGGTAGGCATGCCTTGATCGCGGAGGATTCGGCTCGATCGATAATACGACGGAGGGAAACCTACAGCGAAGAATGTTTAGCAGAAGCGCTCCAGCGAGGCGAAGGACGAGGGGAAAGAAACCGGCGCGGGGGAGAGGGCAATGACGAGACACTTACCTGGATCAACCCCTCGAAGAGCCAGTCCAACGGGGCGTTGCACGAAACTGGAGAAGGACAAGAGGACAAGGCGAGTCAAGACCATCCAAGAAGAAGACAAGAGGGGACAAGAGGGTGACAAGAAAGAGAAGAGTCACGGCAGGACTGAGGAGGGAGAAGCAGGGTCGAAAATTTCCGAAGCGAAGACCAAGACAGCGATCAAGCGAAGATCCAGCGAGAGAGGAGCATGGCGTCTTGGGACAATCCCGCGACTGGCGAATGAGGGGGCAGAAGGGAGCAAGAATTGCTTCTTTCCCTGGGGCGTGGGATGGAGACTCGGGAGGAGAGGAGAGGGAGCGCGGGCCCAGGACCGGCGACGGAGCCGGCGGCCCTCAGGCTTGGCATGGACTGCTCTCGGCGCTGGACGGAAGAGGAAGGGAAAATAAACAATCCAGTCAATTGAATTCAGATGGTTCACTCGTTAATCCTGGGGATATTATTGATTCCGTTTGCCATTATTGACCGTTTCTCCTCCACGCACCCTTGATCGCTGTGAGAAAGCTCCATGAATCTGCAGGACTCGATGAGGGTCACTTGGTCAGTGACGTATTTCCTGCACCAGCACAGTCGCTGATTGGGATTCGGGCGATTTCTGTGGTTTGCCTCATGCACACTCAGAGTCTGTGACAGCTGAACACCACATGGCTGAACATCCAATTTCCGCCTTATCGACCTCCTATCCTCCTCCGTCTCCCCCGATTCCCCCTTCCGTTGATGTTGAGAATGAGCGTGGGTATGTTCACCGCTGCATTGACGGCCCGAATCGAGTGCCCAGCCTTGCAAGGCTGCCAAGACGTATTTAATTTCTATTGGTTACTGTGCAAACTCGATCCGCCAGAAGGTGGATCAGCTTTTCCGCTAGACCTGATTAGGGCACTGGGCGGGCCCACCTGCAGGCGCCGTGGTGGTCACGGGAACTTTCTGTTCGTTCAAGAAGTACAAGGACATTCGGAATGCGTCGAGCTTGGAGTAGTTTGGTCCATTGCTTAGAAAGCCCTAGCGTGGACGCGCATTGAGATAATCTGGCGAGTCCAACCGGGGTAAACAGTATCGCAAGAAAGATAAATGGTCAAGGATATATCTTGGGCTAAACGGACGACATGGAAAGGCAACTGCAAGCGCACATGAATCACAGACATCAAGGCAGAAAAAAAGCAATATCAAATACAAGAAATCCCTCATTGCAGGGTTGCAGGTCCGGGTCACCGACACTCGTCTGTCCCATTCAGTCTCCCAGAGGCATCCCCTCGACCTGCTCGCTCAGCGACCGCCAATTGTCAGCCTGCAGCTCCGAGTACTTGACTCGCTCCTGGCTCCAGTCTTGATGGAGCCGGCTGATGTGATACTGGCTCTGTTGGAAATACACGAGTTCATCTCGGATGCACTCTTTGATGAAGACTCCTCGTGCATGCTGTTGCACGATCGATTCTTTATCCTACAGAAACAGTCAGTGTCACCTTCTGGACGCTGCGACGCATATGCATACCTTGAAAATCGACTCTTCCACCTTCTCGATCTCACCAGGCTTGACAGTTCCCTGTGCTCGCGCTCGGAGGTCTTGGAGCTTGCGCTCATTGGTTTCGATACGTCGTTCCAGTTGGGGGATGTTGTTGCGTGCGTACCGATCCCGTCGGTCGAACATCTCTCGCACGCTGACGAGGCTGTCCCGTTGGCGTTTCAGGTCTTCCAGCATTCCATCCTCCCAGGCTCGAGCCTCATCTTCCAGCAGACTTTGGCTTGCGGACAGGTGTCTCGATGTAGCCTTAATGCCCTCGTTTAGTAGAGGTACGTCGTTGGTGTCAATCGCATACGTCTCACGAGTCATTTCCGTGAGAGATTGCAACGCGAGCGAGAAACGCAAATGATCGGCGGCTAGACCCTCGTTACGCTTCGCCAGTCGCTCGAGGAGTGTACAAAGGTTGATGTAAACTTCAGCGGACTTTTTGACGCCGCTCCTAACCGTATCAAAGGTATCCGTGAGGGTCGATGGTAATGAATCTTCGAGGTCCGGAGGTAAAACGCGGCCGGTAAACTCGTCCTGCACGGATATTGTTGCTTGCTTGCGCCATACCGACAGTTCCTATGGGTATGTTAATTCTGCTTCCACGGACCGGGAGAGGGAGGGCATACCGTCGGAACTGTCAAGAACATGATTACGAGCTGCTCCTGGCTGAGGACCGGATGCTGAACAAGGGAATTGGCGAAGCGTACGAGGCCGCGCCGGCGCTTTTCTAGAAACGAGGTTGAATCCGCTGCGAGGTGAGTGCCATTGACTTCGAACAGTGAGTAAGCATGATAGGAGAGCTCGTAAACAAGCTGCGTTGGACATACCTGCGATTCGTTTCGGTGGAAGAAGAGGTAACTGACGGAAGGGGTATCGTTTATGAAGACAATCAAGAAGCCAAACAAAATCACTGTAGCGTCGAACAACTGTACTTCCTCTACGTGCCGATTTCACCTCGTAATTGCGATGCTGAAACATGAAAATACCCTCTTTCTCCGGCAGGAGCGAGACCGTCACAACTTCCTTTACTTGTGAAGTTGTGACTCGGTCGATACCCGGCGCCCGGCGACTGGGATTCGTTTCGTTATGATTATTACCCGATCGGCCGAAGTCCTCCAAACCAGCCCGAACAGGGCCACCACCGATCCCTGCGCTCTCTGAAGTCTGAGGGAAGTTGTCTCCCCATCCAAACCCGGAGCTGTTGGAGTTGTGAGTATCGGGTCGACCGCTTGTGCCACTGGCATCAGCGTGCTCAATGGGGTTGGCCCCATCGCTGGCCTTGGTGCTCGACCAAGCATTAGTTCCTGATCGAACTGTCCCAAACCCGTTCAGCGTGCTCTGCTCGTGTCCATTTTGCGCATGCGCATGACCACGATGTAACTGAGGGCTGCCCCATGGATCGGCATCCAGACCTCCCATCCCATCTCTGCCGGATCGTCGCGATTGGACGGAACTCGGTGCTTGTATGGGGTCGGAGGGAGGAGGGGGAGGGGTGGTAGGGCGTTCCTGCGCGGGGGCAGACATGGCTGGCTCTTGATTGCCGTGTAATGCGTCCAAGTACGAGCTTGTCGGAACCGGTAGTTCTATAGCAGTCTTAGCTTCGATTTACTGTACGAGGTAAGCGGCGGGATGTCATACTTTTCCGCCGATCGTCAACAGCATCAAACGTAAGGTCGTCACCCTCCTGCGCAAGACCGATGAGTGCCAGGAGAACGTTAAACTCGCCGCGACCTAGCCCGTTCGACCTTTCAGTGTCGCCAGAGAGAACAAGGTTTAGAATTTTCGCCTGATTTGTGGCCGTAAGTCCGCTGCCGGAGAGTATTTCCCGGACAGATGTCAAGCCCACGCCTGTGCCAGCTCGTTCACCCGCGCTCAGCACAAGATCGTACGCATCGATGTAGCTCTCAGGCACGTCCGAGTCTGGTAGCAGGGACTTGACAAGCTGGTGTTTGGATGTCCTTTTGCCGGTGTTGCTCCAGGGGGAGCTGAGGCCGTCGTCGTCAGCGAAGAGAGAAGAGGAGCCGAAGTGGGTGCTTCCGCCACCAACAGAAGGTTCGTCGGCGAAAAGGGAGGACTTGGATCTCCGAGCTGAATCAGCGACTGAGGAGTCGTCCGGCGACGTGCCGAACAGGGACATAGAGGAGAAGCGATGCGTGGCACGGGGACGAGGGAAGACGTGAACGGCGGAGCTCGGTCGGGGGAGATAAGAAGCAGGCTGCAAGGATAACCCAACCAGACGTGGTTGGAGGAGTCTGCGGATTTCACCTCTGAATTGAGTGCTCTGCGACTTAGGATACCAGGAACGAGGAATTCGAGAGCTTTAGGGGAAAAGGAACTGCTTCCCCTGCGACAGTCGAGGATGGGAGTGACGCGAGAGCCTGGGGGGATGATGTCGCCCAGCCTGTTGTTGCTGTGGCTAGCTGTGGCTTGTTGTGGCTCACCGCAGCGGCGCCAAGTCTCCACCAGGCAATGGAGTCATTCAAGCAGCTTCAGATGCCGTGCCGGAGTGAGATTGGCTCGCTATATTCGCTCTCGCTTTCTATATACACTTCTATCATAACAAGCTATGCATGACTATCGTTTGCGCTCTCTGATATCGGCTCGCTGTTTTCTCGCGTCTGCTGTTCCCCCGGCACAGGCACCGTAAAGTAGTCATTCTGAACCAGCAGATCCTGCCACTCCTTCTTGCCCGTAGCTAAGACTCGGGGGACGTTTATGGCCGAGGAAAACCATCGCTCTTTTCGCGTCTCTGCTTTGTTGCCGCCCTCAAGTGCGGCCCGACTAGCACGAGTTGTTCGGATCCGTTTGGTGCCTCTCCCATTGCCCGGAAGAAGGCGGCTCAATTCGAGGCGGTACTGCTCGAGCCGGAGGTCGAATGCCATTATTGCCCGGACGTATGGACCCAGGTCCTCGGCGACATTTCGCAGGCTATGGTCGACAATAGTCTCTGCACCAGCGTTTGGTGGAGGTGGGCAGCCAGGCTTCATGATTGGCAGTAGCGCCTCACAAAGCTCAACCCCGGGTGGATGGATTGCTCGAGGCCTGGGACCGGCCGCCAATGCCGTAGATGCGAGCCTTGTTTCCGAGTCTGGCTCATGGGGTTCTCGGAAAGCGCTTCCAAGAAAAACTTCGAAGGTACTTCCGATATCGCTTTTTAGTGTAGTGTAGTCAGGAGCAAGGTCTGCATTCAAGAGGTGATAGCCCTCCACGTAATTTAGCTTCTGCTTCTCGGGGACGGGAGGGATAGAAGCATCAATGGCATCCTGAACGGGTTAATATTCGTGCAAGAAACATCTCTGGTACAAACTTACCTTTCGGGCATCCGACGAACAAGAGGCGGCTAAGGCATCCAAAACACTTCTCAGCTCTGCTTGGTCGGACCGGTACCGCAAATTATCTACAAGTTCTAGCTTTGAGGCATCCACACTTGGCTCTGCACAGGATTGATGCCACAGATCCTCCATACTATCAGCATCTTGCGGGCTGACACCCCACCAGTGTAGCATCTCCTCTTGAAGCTCGGCTTTTGCTGTTGGCCCATTGCTCATCAATATGTCGCGACTGAACCAACCCATGTGATCGCGATACGTATCTCGGCTAAGTACCCGTAGCTTCTCTCCGTTCGGATCGAGATCTGCCCCTATTGGCCATCTATTGATCATCCAGTCGAGGCCAGACTTTTCGCTTCCCACGGCTACCTGGCACCAGTAGTTTAACTCCATGATAGATTTCCGCAGGTCGCTACCTGTGCTTAGGTAGAGCTTCTCGATTGACGCTCTTCTGAGAACGTGCCCTTCATTTGCGGCTAGTAGGAGAAGGTAGTCGACTGCCAAATCCTGTTGGGGGTTTCGATACCGTAGAATGGCATGAAGGGATATATCATCGACAGGGATGAGGCTCTCGTTGTTGCAAGTTATGATGATTGGACGTTTCGACTGATTGATAAGAGCCAGGACTCCAGACCAAAACTGCTTGTCTTCCTCAAAAAGGATGTCCGCCTCTTCCAGAAGGATCAATGATTGTTTCTGATTCCTGGTCTGCTTCGAGTCGGTTTCCTTCACGGGGCCTTTCTCCCTACCCTTACCGGGCTCTTTGAACTGCTTTGCAGGGGTAGATTTGAAGTAACCTACCAACTTGTTCGGTTTTACGTCCTCTGATCCACTGGCATGTAAATCCGTGACGGAAGTTTGGCTGCCCGAGGAATTTCCACTGCTGTGAACATTATGAACAAGGTGGTTTTGAGTCATGTCTCCGAGGCGATCGAGGATGTCTTTAGCACTGCGACGGCTGCCTGAATTGATCTCGAAAACTTCAAAATCCATCTCTTTTGCCACTGCATAAACTGATGCTGTTTTGCCGCATCCTGGGGGGCCGCTGAGCAGAATTGCATTGCTCATCCGGCTTCGGTCGGTGCCAGATCTCAGGCTGAATGTCAAGTCACCTGTTCGGATAACTGTTCTCTTACTCGAGACCGTCACATCACCGGCCAGTTCATCGTCTGAGCCAGAGATTTCACCCATTTCTGAGGCTTCGTCATCACTGGAGATAATGAAACCATCCAACTTGTCTGCCTTCTTGCGCCTCTTGCGTTTCTTTTCTTCTTTCCGTTTGCCTTTCTCGGCATCCTTTGATGAGATGCCGGTTTCGACACTTGAGACGACTAGATGCTTCAGCCAGTCCCGTAGCATCAGCGCCTCTTTTGTACCGCAGAGAACCTGCTGGGCGGAGTTCGGCGCATATTTATGGGCCCAAAGGTGCGTTTCGTACTCTCCACGGTCAAAAGCCGTCATCGAAGTGCCAAGCGAAGAATACAGTTTGACAATAGCAGGGTGGGAAGCCTCACCCAGCGCTCCATCGGTAGGGTTTTTTGCAAGGGTTCCGGTCAATTGCTTAACAACTATCCGCTGCAAAACGCGTCCGCTGCAAATTTGTCTCTCTGGCACTCTCAAGGCCCCAGCATTGTCCTTCGCTATCCATAGAACAGATGAGAGGACGCTTTCTTCGTCATTTATGCGGACGGTGGGTGTTTTTGACTTCCTGCGGTCGATATCGGGAGGGCTATCTTTGCCATCAAACCTGAGGTTTTGGGGGAGATCTCGCACGTGGGATAATCCCAGAGGAGGCCATAGTGGTTGTACGGGCTCTGGAACCTTGACAAATGCATGCTTGAAGGAAAATAGCGGCTTGGATGTTGTACGCGCAGGTGTTGGCTCGGCCTTCGTTCCTTCGTCCGCTGAAGGCGTGTGTATCGAGTCTAGAGCTTGCTGCTGCGAAGCGAAAGGATCTGACTTGGGTGGTTCTTTTTTCAAGAAGAATGGGTGCGTAGGTTTCGCCGGTTGGTTTGGGGACGCTTTTGGGGCTGTTGAAGTCACCGCTGGTGTCGAAGTGGAGGACTTCTTCCGGCCACTGAGGATGTCGTCGATTTGCTTCCCCAAATTTTCCATTGACCCTTGTTGGCTCGTATATTTGATGACCACCACTTTCCGCTCACGAGTCTCGAAGTCGTGTGCGGCTGGCTTCCCCCGCTTATTGCCCCTTTTCTTCGATGTATCACCATATTTGTCTGCCACCGGGGAGCTAAGAAGTTTCCCATTCGCGTTCAGTTTGATCACTTTGGGCTTCTTCGCTGTACCAACACTCGACGTAGGCCCATTATGCGTAGCTTTTACATCGTCGGTTGCTGGCTGCTGCAGACCCGGACTCTTAGGCGCGGGCAGAACGCCCACTGGAGCTGGAGACTCGAAAGGGTCTGGCGTCTCTGTGCTTGTTCCCGCGCGTTGCCTTGCGGCGGAGTCATTGCTCTCATCAGGTTCGGGTTGGTTATCAAGGGCCGGGCTGTCATCGTCCAGCGGTTCTTCCGCAGCTTTATTCGTTTTCCGTCGTTTTCGCCGATTTATATTGGGATCAAGGTCTACGGCAGCGGCAGAGGGTGTCTTGGGCGAGCCATTAGATACTTGTGAGCTAGTAGGATCAAGGAGGCTGTCATTGACGATCTTGGGGGAAAGAGAAGGCACCGATACTCCGAAATCTGCAAACCGTGAGTATATTTCTCTGAGTGCCTAAGGATCGTCGGGACCTTTTCTAAAGAATGGGTGTATCGCACGTTGTCCTCCCTGTCCCATGGCCATTGGTTATGAGCTGGCCAAAGAGCCCACGCTCATCGCCTGGGAGTGATCGAGGAAGAACGGTAAGAATACGGCATCTGACCGTTGAGGGATTTGCATAAAAATTAGGACACCTCCAGTCCCCCAAGTGAGGTCGAAGATCAGGGCTGTCGAGATGAGATTGGCATAATTGAGACACGAAGGGACGCGACTCGCGCGTTCTGCCGCCGCGAGGAGTCCGCCTGCTGGACGTCATTTTACGGTATGTATACGGGCTAGACTGAATATGGGCTAGTGCTCTAAGATTGAAAAGGGTATAGCACCGGCACCGGAACAATATATGGCCGGAAATTTTTCGAGATGCAATCCCGAGTGAATCTTTTGAGGAACATGCGAAGGTCCGACTGAGCAGCGACAACAGTCGTTCCCCTCCGGTGGCATCTCCATTCTATCTCGCTCGACATGGACCTGCAGCCACCTTCTGTCCTGGCTCAATTGCCGCGCCCTCTGCATGCCTCGACGGGAAATACTCACATCGGCGAGGTCTATAGCCTGGCCGAGTCGAAGAAGCGCAAGAGATACGAAGTTGCTGTCGCTGTTGATGGTGAAGCTGTAAACCTGTACAACGTACGTATAGCTGCCGATCCTTTTGGTTTAATACTGACTTGTAGATTCTAGATACAAACGCCAAAGCTGGTAACTTCCTATGCCGTCCCACCGCAATCGTCATTTTCGTGTCGGCCGTGCTCGTTGCGCCAGAAACTTCCGAACGGATCGGGAGTAAAGAGGCAAACTTATGTCGCGGCCAAAAAAGAAATAAAAGGCTTTATTGAGAAAAGCGCTGGAGTCGGGGCAAGCGCACCCACCATTTCCTCCCCCACTTTTGTTGTGGAAGATTCGAGCAGCCCGCCAGTGTTCATTGGCGTTGTACCGGGCTCAGATGAGGAGGATGGAGAGACAGACCAATTTGATGTGTTGGCCGTTCATCGTGACGGCCGTGTGCGACGGCTATCGTCTGACCTCGAAACCCAACGATGGAGCCTGAAACACACCGAACTCGCTAAGGGCAGATCCGTT
The DNA here is from genome assembly GCF_044049455.1 of Aspergillus lucknowensis. Lineage (NCBI taxonomy): Eukaryota > Fungi > Ascomycota > Eurotiomycetes > Eurotiales > Aspergillaceae > Aspergillus > Aspergillus lucknowensis. Next base: position 20,093 of record NW_027263584.1, on the reverse strand, counting down.
CACGAGGTCCATGGATGTTTTCTGCTTGAATATGACGACGCTAAGAAGTCATTGTTGAAGCGACGACCGGATATATCTTCTCTCGCGGTCGCGGAGCCCGCAATCTCGGGAAGCGATGAGCCGTCCATCTTGTTATTCGTTTCGTACCCAGTTGACACTGCTCGCATTCGTCTCAATGAAGTCAAGATTCAGATATTCTCTGTCCCCGCACGTTCTCACGGCCGATATACCGACGAGAGTCAAAGAATGCGGCATCTGTTGACGGTCAGCCTTCCGGATCTTGATGGGGAGGAGATTGAAAGCAATCGTCTGCATTGGCAATTTCACTCTGGCTCCTCGGGACTGAGCTTGTCTTTCGAGAAAGGCTTCGTTAACTTTGACCTTTCCCAATACACACCCGTGGTGACTTCGAAACTCCTCCTCGATGGCGAAGACTTTTCCTCCGTTATGCGTGTCTCCCCCCACTCCGTAATCGGCGCAGGCAAATCTATGATCGCCTTATACGATACCCAGTACAAGTCGATCCATCGCAGCATTGTGACCGAAAACCTCCCTTCCGCTGTTATTGATGGGCGCACAACGTTTATCTGCTATTTTGCGAAGCTTGATATAGTACTTGCGACGAAAGGCAGCTCTCTCCTGGCGTTTGATCTTGGATCACAAAGCACTTCGGGAATTTCAGGGAAACGGGCCCGTGACGGCCTGTTGATAGATGCAATCGGTTGTGGCATTGGAACGGGATCACACTGGGAGAAGGTACCGAAAAAGCAGCGTACGGACGGCGAGGCGGCCTTGGGTCTTGGTTCCCCTGAAGAGACGGACAGGTGGAACAAGTTTGCACACGATCTGCGTAAATGCTCAGACAGCCAGGACGCCACCACATTTGACCGTGTTGTCCAGGCTTATTTTGGTGGAGAGGATGCTCATTCCCTTCCCTCGCCGGAACAATACGTCAACGCTGAAGTCGTACTCTTCTTGCTGTCATTAATATTCTCTGTGAAAGGTGACGTGACAAGCAATGATAAACTCTCTGCATCATCCTCTTTCAACATGTCCGTCACTTTGTGGCCGACCCGCACATGCGAGTGGCTTGTCCGGCTGGGATATCTGTACCCTGGTAACATCGAGGCCGCCCTTCGCCGCTCCTACAAGCCTCGCATCCTCCCTACGCTCCCCACTGGCACTTTCACTCAGGCCTTGATAAACTTTGACCATTCGCTGGGCTGTCTAGTGACCGTCCTCCAAGGCCCTGCGGCCTTCAATGCGGACGAACTTGCCTATGCTCTGAAACTATTTCTTACCACCGCGCGCTCCTTTACCATCCCTATGGAAGAAGACAAGGAATCACTGAAAACACTGACAAACGGCGAGGACGCAACGAAGCACGATAACCCTGTCTCCCTCAAAACCAAGAATACACTCTCAGAGTCTCGTTCCACATCCCAAGCCTCCCTCCATACGACCTTCACAGGCCTCAACACCACCCTCCTGAAACTTCACGCCCACCCCAGCCAAACAATAACAGCCGCCCTCCGTTCCCTCCTAACAAGAGCAGACATAATCTCCACGATCCACCACCTCCGCCTCTCCTTAGCAACAGGCGGGCACACAACCCGCTTCACGGAGACCCCCCCAACACCAATAACCCCGCACCTAATCTCACCCACCCTCCCACTCGACACAATAATCAACCTCCTGAACACCTCCATCGACGCAATTGGTCCCTCAGGCTGGGTCTCCGTCACTCCGTCGAGATCAGATCTGGCCGCGGACCCCGAAGCAATGGGCCTGCGGGACCTTGCCCTCATCGCCGAAATGAAATCCGAAGTCTCGGCCGCGCTTGCAGGCGTCGAAGAAGCTACGTTCTTGTCGGGGATTTTAAGAGAATATCTCCGATACGCAACTAGCGTCGATGTCCGAACAACAAAACACCTCACCACGGGTTCAACTGCCGACGAAAACGCTACTTCGTCAACGTCTATCCGTCACGAGAAACTCAACGGCGCAGATCTCCTCGTATACGGCGCGAATGACGAAGATGGCGAGGGCGAGGGCGATGCAAGTGGCAAGTTACTGCCACTTTCGCTTAAGGCCGCGAAGGATGTTAGCAAGACTAAGGTGCTGAAGGGGAAGGTCGTTCAGAGGAGTAAGCGTGAGATCGGGTACTTACGGCGCAAGGCGGCTGGGAAGTATACCTTTGAGCGGTTGCTCATTTAAACGGATATCCCCCCTTGGTTACGGCTGTGTATCATCCGAATATAAAAGTAGAATGAAGGCGCCGATGGCCCAATCGTACTTACCACTACAACACCGTCCGATATCTAAGTTAGACAGGCAACAAAAAGGAACAAAGAGTAAATGTGGGAAACCACTGCCATTGACTCCGACTCTGACTCAATATGTACAAACTCAGTATATAGATATCTATGCGGAAATATATAATTTATCAATGGCCGTCTCCGTCTCCTTGTGTATCAATCCCATTGAGCATAGCCGCCGTACCAGCGCGGGACACCATGCTTGCTCAATCCATCCACTGATCCATATCGATCGTGTTGCGCATAGTATTCCCACCAAAGCACAGCAAGCAGATTGATCACAATAGATTTTAAGGGTACATGCAGCATCAGTACCAGTATCAGCGTTGGCATAAACATGAACGTAAGTCTTCACAATCATAGCACACACATGCCATGAGAATAAAACGATTAGGGTAAATAAAAATATAACGTAGAGGGGAGGACAAGAGGAAGATGAAGGCGAAGGCGAAGCCGAAGACATAGTGATAGGGCGTCATAATCGGGAAGAGGAATGTGGAAAAGTGGTCATGGCGGGCAACAAAACACCGGTGTAGCATAACAGCGCGTCTAGGTGCAACGGAAAATGGTACAATATCGATCAGCCTGGCAAGTAAATGTAACAAATATGTTTGTCGTCGCAGCAGAAGATGGGGAGGAGATGGCAAAAAAGGTAGGCGTGAATGTCGAATGGATAATCTTGCGGTGGTGGGTCGTGCGCAGGACGAATTTCGTGTCCGCAAGACGGCGGTCGGTATGGATGGGGCTGAATCTAACTTGCGTCTTGTGCCAAACTCCGCGCCTTGTCTAAAGAGGAAGAAAGTGATATCGCTAACCAGAGGTTGTATGACCTCGTCGTATTCGAAGTCTGTGTGTCCAAATAACACCGCCTCAGGGAATGAATGCACACGAAATCTAGGACTTGGGATCAATGAATTTTGCCCATGGCTGAATTCTCTGCGCGCTCCTTTAACCGCATCGCCTGGGACTCGAGAGAGCGAGCCATGAGTTTCATCACTAAGACATCGGTTAGTAATAGGAAGGTTAAGACTTGAGTAACGAGGAAAGTACTAACCTGGCCACACAGAAGCCCTATCAAGGAGGCTGGCGGTTGCAACGAGGATCTTGCAGCCATAACCTCCCTCCGCGCTGCTCGACAATCGTTGTAATACATTTATGCCCGGTGCGTTCACTCCGTTCTGTACATCCTTCTGCATCTTTTCTTCAATACTAGCAAGAATATCGCGAGTCTTTTCTATCAGCTTGCAATCTTCGTCCTCGAGGAGCATACTCTCAGCAGCCTGTGCGAGATCGATCTCGTCACGACCTAAGATCCCTAGGTACGGTCCGACACGCTCTTGGACTGTTGTGATCCATTCGGCTAGAACTTCCGCACAGTCAAAGGTACACATGGCGCTTTGGATGGGTAATTCTCGACAGGTGAAGTCGGCGAAGGTGTTGCCGAGTTGGTCGGACATCGCGAACGAGTCCGCAGCGTAGCATGCTGCTCTGCGTAGAAGCTTTTCACGTTTGGTCTGCCCGGGACGGTATACGCCTAGTAAGGCCTGCATCGGCAGGTCTTGCGTTGGGGCCTGCGATATGGCAAGTTCGCCAACACCTAGATCGGCTACCGAGTCACGTCGGACGTCCAACCGAACCGCCTCTTCCCTGATCGAAGGGTCCAAGACATCTGACGGGACATCGATAGCATTGTCCATGTCCGTTCCACGCGCCAATTCGTCTGCCATAGCATTCCAATCTCGTTGCCAGAAAGCTTCCTTGCAGCGCCCAAGGTCGACGTACAAGCGAACGTACGCGAGGTCCAACAATGGGATGCTATCCGCTGAGAGGGGACCGGCTCCGTAGGGATTCGGTCGTTCCAAACTGTGCACTGGGTTGGTGGTCCATGCAGTTTGCCATTCCCGTAAAGCGGGCTCTATATGTGCTCGCATTGCATCCGTCTCTCGCGCAGTCCATTGACGACCCATATGGCGCTGGCGTGTTTCCCAGATGTAATTGTGTAGAGCATAAATGAGCACGAAGCAGCCAAATGTGCTCGGCCGCAAGTCGCTACGATTTGAACCATCGGCGGGAATATTGGTGCCATGCTGCGTTCGTCGGCCGGCAGTCAAAAGCGTTGTGAGTGCAAATGAGAAAGACACCGTTTTCTTCGAGGTAGGGTGGCCCAACTTCCTCCACGCTTGCGGTGACTCCGCTGCCCAAAGGTCCTCTTCGCATGGCAAGTCCAGACGAATCTCCGAGTTCGTCAAAGCAGGTGCATGGTTATAAGCGGATACAAGGAAGCAGGAGGCCGTGAAAATGGCGAAGAGCGTTCGCTTTCGCTCCTCAACAATCTTCCAATCCAGCCAGTCTTTTCTTTCCTTCGGTTGACCAAAAGATGATTGACACCACGCATCAGTCTCTGGATCCTGCCTTTGGGACTCATTTCCACCAGATAACCCGGCGGTCAAGTAGTCTTGCGGAAGGTCCTTCGCATCGATATGGCGAGTCAACTCAGCCGCTCGTGCAAGACTGACCAACGCTGCACAGTGAGTACTTGCAATATCAGCGGACGTCTTGTCGCCACATGTGTGACCATAGATCACGTTGAGTAACATCGCCTGGACCAGCCACAATGGGGTGTTATGGACAGAGTTGTCGCGTGCGTTACTCGGCCGAGAAACAGCCGTAGATAGGTCGGCTTTCCGACGTTCTTCGAGGTAGAGTTGAATCATCTTCTTGGAAGCTTCGAAAAGATCCTTTGAAGACGCTGTGTCGAATTCGTACAGGGCCCCAATGGCCGCCATCGAGAGGATCAGGCACCCTCCACCCCCGACGACACCGGTGGAACTGAGATTGAGATGCCCGCTGGGGGTCCGAAGATTGTTTGTGTATTCAGGTGCCTGAAAATTAAGACTGGGGACGTGGAGGAATGGCAAGTGTGGATGGAAATACGTAATGTATGCGGAAATAAAGCGCTGCATATCTGGAGTGCTGGGGAGCTGGCTGGCGGAGTTCAGAGAAGAGGAAGAGCGGGAGTAGAGATCGCGATATTGAGTCATTCCGGTGGCTGGCTGAGAGTATTTGCGGTGATTGAAACCGGTAGGCTGCGCCATGCTGGCTAGTAAAGCCCGTCGCGTGGAGTCTGTAAAGGTATCGGTTGAGGCTGGGGCATGGTGAGTTCGTACGGCACTATTCGCAAAAGGCAAGTTGAAAGGATTAGGAGATTCTCCGTTTGTTGCCATGGAGGATGAAAACATACTGCTCTGCGAATGTGCTCCCAGCATGGGCTGGCCCACCGAAGTCATGGACGGAGGAGTGGCATAGGCTTCAGCGAACGGATTTTGCGCCATCAGGGATTTGGGAGACACAGTTTCCGGTGCGACGCCTAGATCATTAAAGGTGGGTGGGGTATAATCGACAAATTGGTTCGCCGACGTCGTTGGATGAGGTGAGAACTGATTTTGCCAGCTCACAGAGGACATTGAAAATTGGTTGGCTCCATCCATCATATGTTCACTGATGCCACTCTGGCTGCCTGTGCTCATGGCAGACGGCGAGGACTCGTCGATTGCAGACTCATTGTTCTTACCCATAGGCAGTGATGGGTCGAATCTCTGCATCCAATCGAATTGATAATCATCCTCCATGATGGCGTCGGTGGTAGGGGGTAAATGGTGGGTGCCGTAAGGAGATGAGGGGGCGTCGTTCCCGAACGGTTGCGGGGAGCCTCCGAAGTGGAGCTGAGCTGGGTTGATGGTACTGCCGTGGCCCATAAACTCCGGGAGACTACCGAATTCGAAGCTGCCGTAGACAGGGGCGGTGCGTAATCCTCCCGAGAGCTCCATAGGCAACCCACTTGTTTCCAATTTCGTCAGCCCGTTCACTGGCGGCTGGTGACTCGAGGAGAAACCCCGGTAATCGATACTCGAGCCGACGGAAGAGCTGAGACTTGGGTGATAGGCATGGCCAGAATGACCGGCTGCTCCCGGTCCCACGTCTGGGTTATTGACGAGCCCCAAGGAGGCGCCGTCGATATGGCTGATGGTATTTGCTCGAGGGCGCATGTTACTGGAGTTACTGGCGATGGAGTTCTTGCGCACGCGGTTCGCTCCGGCCCCGGCAGCACCTGTGCTTTCTCTTCGAGCATTCCTGGGTCTTGACGACGGGGTGGTGGTCATATGCAGTTTCTGCTGATGCCTTAGAAGAAGGTCACGCCGAGCGAAGCAACGAGCACAATCGGGACACTCGAATGGCTTCTCTTTCGTGTGTGAACGCTCGTGACGCTTCAAATGTTCTAACCGGGCAAACGACCGACCGCATGTCGTACAACCATGCGGACGTGGTTTGTCAGTTTTGGGGGGAGGTACGTTCGCGGCATTAACGGCCGAGTCTTTCTTTGCGTTGTCTTTCGACACTGCTGGCTGTTAGAAATCACCGACAAACTCCTGGCAAGGCACACACCTGTCATGTTTGCGGGGATCTCCGAGATACTGGCGAGTTCGTCTATTTTTGGGCTGGTGCCCCGGTTCTGGTCCACCATTGGGCCTATTAACATGCTATCCGGAAAGGAAGGACGGACCAGTTCGCAGACTGGTGTCGTTGGAGGCGCTCAGGGTTGGGATGCGGGGGGAAATATCACGCCAACATTGACGATATCTAATCCAGAGTGATATATTAGCTTGAATTTCATCAACAGGCGACTCTAGAACGATTGGATCGAGGACTCATGGCCATGATGGCGGAAGCTCGGGAGAGTGCGGGCCCGGGCGGATGGGAGGCAGCTGGGGCGAGACAAGGGAGATGCGAGTTACTGACAGCGAGAAGTGACAGGCAATTATCCTCGAGGTTAAGCTCGTGAATGGCAGAGATAAGAATATGCTTAAATTAACTCGGGAAGCGGGATGGAAAGGCGCTGAAATAGGGTGCAAGGAGAGGTGGCGAGATGTTCCTGGAGGGTCTGAGGTTGCTGAAGTTCGGGGGTTCGACCGCGGACTGGAGCGCGGTTGTAGTCAGCAGGGGGTCGAAAGGTTCCAAGTGTCCAGGACCCAGGGGACCCAAGACGGCCACCACCGACTCACTTTTTGGAAATGACGACGGGCTCAGCGAATGGACCAAAGTGTGCGCGGTGGTTTTGGACCGCCGTCTGGTCACTGAATCTCAGAGGCTGGGATGGAGCAGTGAACCAGATATCGGTGGACGGCTGCCAATGGAGAGTCCGGAAAGATCGCCGGAACGAGGGGCGTATCGATAGGGGAAATTGGAGTCAAATGATGATAAGAGGCGGGACTGGTGAGCGCGCCCTCCGGAATGCAAGAGACTAAGAAGAGCGAGTGAAGAAGAAAGACAGGCTCGAAAACAGCTTGGGCGAGGTGCAAGCCTGAGGAAGGAGGAGAGAGGAAGAGCGACTCAGAGAAAGTGAGTTTGTTCTTTGAGATGGGCGGGAGTTACCTAAGATTGCTGGGGGGACAGAGGGCGAATAATAATACGAGAGTGATGGAGCAGGGGCTGCTGGATTCAACCGTGAAAAGTGAGCATGTCAATGTTCCTCCAACCGTCGGATTGCTGTGCTCGTCGCTTCCGTCGCAGCGCTGAGCTTCCCAAGGCGCAGGAGGCGATGGAGTTACAAGTGCTGCACGTTACCTCCGTTTTGGGGAAAGAGGCAGAGAGGCAGCACTGGAGAGACACTCCAGTTTACCCCGGTGACTGTCGCGGGAAAAACTGCGAAGCTTACAGCCAATCATGCAAGGGCAGACGGGTCGATGGAGACCGAGCATGGGCCACGACTGGGCCAGCGCCAAGGAGCTGCCCCACATCGCAGTCACGGGGGGAGCTGCCCTCGGGTCTGTGCCACCCTTTTAGCCAATAAGAGCTGCTTCCAGAACTCAATCAAGTCCGAGAGGATGATCTCTCAAAAGCCACGCACCAGAGCTCTGGAAGGGACGGAAGGACATGCGACTTGAAGATTTCGGGCTGGACGGGTTTATCAGGTCAGGAAACATTTTCAAGTCAGAGGCCTGCAGAAGAATCTTGGGATGAGCGCCAGGCTCACAGAGCTCAACCTGTGGATTATCGGCGGAAACTCCAGAGCTCGAGCTCGGCCTTTGGTGCAGCTCCAGCACCGCGGAACCCGCCCGCTCTCAGCCTGCTTGTTCAGAGACCGAGGTGGAAACCTGCCTCTGTTGCTCGCAGATCTCCGACCTGTTGAGATGGACAACGAGTTGTCTGAAGAGTGGCTGGCTTCTTTCATGTGGTTCTTGTGCGGTTGACGACGATTCTCGCGCTTTGTTGTGGGCCATTGTTGCCATCGTTGACGTTCTGTTCCACCTCTTTGACCGCTTGCAGGGATGAGGATGACCGAGGCCACCGCCCTGCATCTCCAGGCTTGCTGGCGGGTTGGCAATCCCGTTCCTGAGACTGGAGTCTGGCTCTGGAGCCACGAGCCACGAGCCACGGCTTCTCGAACAGTGGCGGTTGGCGCCGCATTGTTTAGCCCCAATCAATGGAATTCAAACAACTCGGCGAAAAAAGGGCGACGCTCCAGAGACGGAACGAAACGAACTTGGAGACGGAAGCCGGAGCATCATCCATTTTGTGGAGACTCTGGGGAGAGCAGCTTCAGGTTGATGTGGGGGATTTTCATGGACCCAACGTCTGTGCCAATCGCCGTCCATCGATTTGCTGTGGGGTGGGGTTTGATTCACGAATGAAGGCTTCGTGTCCCTTCCAATTTGGGGGCCCGCTTTGTCGCAAAAAGAGACCTGTTCAAACATTCCAGGATGTGGCCTGTCGAACCACGGTCGAAAAGATTCGCATCATTGTTCTTCTTCGTTCGCTTGGAAATTGTTCCCCCAGAAATTTCCAAATCCAAAGTTCCATCCGCTTGAGCGATGGGGCGCGAAAATCTGGGAACGGGCCACATTTCCACAATGCATGGATTCGCCGCCCTCGTCAACGGCTTTAACGCTTTTCGAATAATGAGTGTTTGCCGCGCACATGCGAGCCAAATCGCCCGATTCTCGGATGCAGAAGGAATAATGCAGGCGCAAATGGGATCCCGGTTCCGCACTTTTTGGACAAAATGTCGGATCTGTGTCCTCCGTCAAGGAAACATGTGCGCTCATCCTTCGACCGAGAGACCAGAACTTGGCGCTCATCAGCTGGGGTTGGTTTCTTGTTTGAGTCGGATTCTCCCAGGCTCTGCTCAGCTCCCGAGGACGAGGCCTGAGTCCACAGATTGCAGGAGAAATATTCCTCAGCAAATTCAAGGTCGAAGAAAAGAAAAGATAGGATGTCCTTTGGCTGCAACAACTCACGCTCCCGCTCCCTGAGAGAACCTTCTCTCGCTTGAGTGGTGTGGATCAAAGATGCAGCCGTTGTCTGGAAATCTCCTCTGGTGCCCAGCTGAAGAGGCTGAACTTTCCTCCGCTTTTGCACTTCCAGGAGGGATGGCCCCAAATCATCGATTTTTGGTTTTGAATTGTCGTTTGAAATTTCTGAGTGAATCTCCTCGGTTGAAGTCGGATTTCCCCCGAAAGTTGCCAAAATTCATGCTTAAACAGGGTTCTGATTCTGCAGTGAGCCTCCTGAACCGCGGATCGAAAACCCAGCTTTCATTGCACACTTTTATTATCATCTCCAATGGGAGTGCTGGATCATGGAGTTTCTTCAGCTTTCACTCGGCGTTCAGAAGGGGACAGAGCAAGATATGGTTGTTTTGCCTAAATCATTGGATGCACACGCTGGGGGCGACAAAGACAATTGATGCCATGTCTTGGGGCGTTCTCACCCTCTTCAAATTTATTTCTACGTCACATATTCTGTGTGAACTGATGCCGCGACCTTCTTGATTTGGTACATGGAAGCGAGATCGACTGCGACAGGGTCGAATGTAAAGCGAGCGACATTGCTCTTCGCGGGGAAACTCCGGAAACACTGAATATAGCATGAGCTCACCCAAGGTTGCACCTGCTAGAGTAGTTTTCCAGACAGAAATTCTCCGACAAACGCTTGACGATGCGCCCCCAAACACGATGTGGATGTGCTGCGGGTGCTAATGTCGTCTTCCGACGGACTGGCGTCACACGCACGGCCGATTGCAGCAGTTAGCGCTGGGCGAGCGCAAGATGCAGATGCAAAGTTTCGTCCCAGACGGGCCAACCGCCAATGTGGTACCACTCTCGGTGGCCGCTGACACAAGAGCTGAGATGGTGCACTCATCGTGCCGTTGGAGCATCGAGAGTTCTGAAATAATTCTCAAGGTCCCGAAAATGGTTCAAAGCAACTCCAGACGGAAATTCAGCTCATCTTCCAGTGCAATGTCAATCACGCCACTGCGCGACGACAGCTCAACCATGATTGGCCTGGCTAGGAAGGGCTATCCTTCCCCATTTCTTCAAGATGCAGAGTTAGCGTTGCGCTTCCGAGTGACTTGCATAAGATGGACCAGTGAGCCTTCATCCTCTCGATATTCGCGACCTTCCATGTGGACACGGTGCAGGCGTCGTCCATCCAGAAGCATTCTGTGTGCCTGTTGCAGAGTCCCGCCGTGCGAGGATTGGTAATTGAGCATTTTGGGCACCTTCGCCCCCCAAAAAAAGCAAGGCTGGACAGAAAGTGACGAACAGTTTTGCCAGCGTTCTGCTGAGCATGGGGCTCTGGTGTGCACCGGTTCTTCTACCCACTCTCCAAAGAGACACTTGGTATTGCTTTCTGTGACCAGAGAAACCCAGAAGTGCATGTAAATGGATTGACGCACGTTGTGCATGGGAACGCTCCTCCGAAAACGTCCAAGAAACAGACAGCGGATCTTGAACTGGATATCCAGCGGACGCGAATACAGTCGAGCCTGTTGACGTACATGGGTCGTCTAGCCGAGTCTGATGAATGATGTGTTCCCTCTTGGTCGAGCGTATGCGGCTCTACTGTTGCCGAGGTAATTTGACATGTATACAGTGAGCTTCGGGGCCGCAAGCTGCGTGAGGCTCACTGAATTGGAAGACCGCCAAGTTCGGAAGTGTCGCCTTCAAGAGGAGCTATATCCTTCTGATAATTCGAGTTCCGAGCACAGGCATCGCCGTCCCAACGCAAGGGGCAACGTAATCTCCGGCGAATGGATTTAACCTTGGAAAAACTACTCGGGCTTTGAGTGGATGTTCTGACTGCAAACTGCTTGGTGGAGAGCCTGCAAAGCCCTCTCATCCTTTCCTCCCGCAGGAGCTCCCAGACTCATCTCGTGCAGATACGTCGCAACACCAGAATAGTTGGACTGGTACGTGACACCATTCTTCGACAGGCATGGCTCTCACGCAGCATCGGTCACAGCAACCTGCTGAATAAGACGCAACCGAGGTCTCCGGACAAGAGAGAGCAATGATACCTTCAGTAGATACCATGTTTGAGAAAAGCGCGAATGAGGCCGTCTTATCGGATCTTCGGATGCAGTTGTTTACTCCCGATTGGAATCATTTTTGAGATGTGCGTCATCCACGAGCGACTTTGCGAGATTTGTAAACATTTGCTGGGTGCCACACTCCTGGCGGGAGAGGGACTGGTATCCAAAGTCTATCGCCATGTGGTTTGCATGTCCATGTGTCACTGGCTCTTCTGTCGCAGGGTTAGGGCCAGTTTGCGCTCCAAGTTGGCTTGGATTTCCTGTTCACTCAAGTCGGGAATCTTGCGGGCGGGAAAACAATCAGCTTCCACCTTGGAACAGCGGGGGCTAATGCATAGTATACACCGTAGAGTCCACAAGGCCTCAAACTCAAGAGCGCCAGGAAAGCGACCTGTGAGTCAAACGTTGATGTTCGTCAGCCGCTTGATATCCGCCTCGCACCCGGACAGCATATCACAGAATAGCTCCTCCGAATGCTCGGCATTGTAATGCAGCCCACAATGCTACTCACGACCGCTCTTATGCAGGACTCCTTTTCTGAGCAGTTACGATCCATTGATAAGAGTTGCCTTTGCCAACACCTCGAGAGGTTCGACTCTGATTGCATTTAATTCGTGGTCCATTGAAGGGTTGGTTGGGAGTTGTGTTTGGAGGGAGGTGTGGGATGTGGATCGGCACAAGTCCGTACGGTGGTCAGTTGCGGCTTCCTGCGTCCGATAAAAGGGTTATAGGAAGAGGTAGTTGTGGATAGGAGGGTTTGAAGGACGAGAGCACGTTGTACAAAGGAAGACTGGTTTGCACTGGTGGGAGAAAAGGGGGAAAGGGGAAGCATGAGGATCATGTGCCTGGGGTGGTCACTCGGATGGGAAGGGTTTCTCTGTGTGTTTCGCGTCTTCCTGTGGCTACTGAGCATTCTTCAAGAGGACTAGAGTTTAAATTCGAAGAAAAGTTTATCATTATCGATGAAGCAATCCTCTTCTATTACCACATCCTCTCCCACCACCGACGAGCCCAGTGCATCTGTGCCAGCTCTGCCTTGCGCCTCTCCTCAAGGCCACCGTCCTCCCAAATCCGGCACTCTGCATCGACCTCAGCCTTACCGGAAAGCAGGTCGGCCGTCGCGGGGTCGACAAAAGATGTCTTATGCCATAGTTTCCAGAAAAGGAACATAACAACGAAGAACCCAATTCCGAAGTATGACGTGACGAAGCCCTGCGTACTCCATGGGGAGAAGACGGTGAAGCCGTTGAAAAATGTGACGGAAGACCCAATTATGAGGGCAAGAATGGCCCAGTACGGCATGAGTGGTGCCGCCCATGGGAGGGATGTCTTGCGGTCGATCCCCTGAGCACGAAGCGCTCGATACCAGCCGAGGAAAACTACCACCATGCATGTATAGGTGAGGACCAGTCCACAGGTCGTGAGGTCGATGAACCAATAAAACACCTCGACTGATGAGTTGTCAGCTACCATGAAGGTGATGCAGGTGATTAGCGAAACAAGAAGTACGCAATATACCGGCACGCCAGAATTGGTGCACTTCAGGAGGAACCGTGGAGCCTGCCCGTCTTTCGCTAGCGAGTACAGTGTACGGCTCGAGCCGTACACGTACGCGTTGCCGCAAGACCAGCCAGAGAATAGAATGAGGACATTGATGAGATCGGGTAGACCACGAATACCCAAATTTTCGATGCCGATGACCCAAGGCGAGGCGGCGGATCCCGCCTCTCCGTTGTCAATCGCACTGATTAGACGGGGATCGTGGGAGTCGCAGATGATTCCAACAGCAAGGGTTCCGATCACATAAAACCCAACAATGCGCCAGAAGATCATCTTGCACACGCGCGGGATGGTGTACCGTGGGTTTTGGATCTCTCCTGCTGCGAGAGATGGCAGGTCGGGACCGGCCACAGAGAAGGCAGCATATACCATGACGTTGAAAAGCCCTAGAAATCGGCCAGTATCACCGTCGGTATAGAACTCGTACATTACACCATCGGTCCAGTAGCGGAAGCCATAGGCGTCATGCTTGGGATTCCCGCCAACCATGGTGATGAAGGTGAGGAGGACGAGGCCGATGATGAGGAGCACTTTGGTCGATGCCATGATGAATTCGCTCTCACCGTACCACTCGACGGCAACAATGTTCAAGATAAGACAGACGACCATGGCCATGGCAATCCAGACTGCTGGGTTGACGCTTGTCGTCCAGTACTGCATTACGGTGGCTACAGCGGAGTATTCGACGCAGACCAGCATCACGCCTGCATAGAAATACACCCAGCCCCTAGATTCGTTAGTTAAGGTCACAGGAAGGGGCGGGAGGACGATAGGCCTTACATGGCGAATCCAAATGCAGGATCGACGTATCGTGTGGCCAGCTCGAAGATGGAACCTCGAATGGGCAGGTATGCACACATCTCTCCCACGCACAGATAGCAAGGCCAGATGAACAAAAATCCATACAACAGATATCCTAGGACGACAGACAGAGGGCCAGAATCGCGCATGTACGCTCCGATACCAACGAAGAGCCCGGTTCCAATGGACCCTCCTATGGCCATCAACTGCACATGCCGAGATGACAGCCCGCGTTTAGTTTGGTTATACGGCGACATGGTGCCCTCGTCAGGAGTGACGGGGCTCCCATCGACAGAGTGGGCGTTTTTCTCCATCGCGTGGTGTGGTGTCGAAGAATGAGACTCGACAGAGTTCGAATCACTGTCTTATATGCATTTCGCGGCTCCTCGAACGACTGTTCGATACAGGCTGCGGTCCTGGCGTCCGATAAGACGCCTCTCTCACCTGAACCGCGTGGCCCGGATCTTGCCGAAAAAGGGAGGAGAAGGCGATGCTAGCGCCGCCAAGTGATAGCTTATCAGGTGGCCGCCCCCAGACTCGAGGAGATCAAACAAATAAAAGCGCGCACAGGTGATCTTCTCGGCGGCATGCGGCAACAGAAACGTTATCAACATCGCGCCTGTCCTTCCCCGCAGGGGCGTTGACGTGACTGCAGCGCCATTGACAGGATCGAAGCGCCCAGATTTCTCTCCAAAATTCCTCTTTGGGAGTCGACTCCAACCATTGAAACGGGGATTATGTTTTCCAAGGTTGTAAATGCCAGGATTCAGAGAGCATGTCCTGCCTGGGTCAGAGAGAGAAATGAGATCAAAGCAGAAGATCGTCATTTTGCAGAAGTATCTGAAGCCAAGCAGTAAGGGAGTAAGAAGGTGACGGAGATTCACTCTCCAACAACCCACACCAATGTGTGTCAATCTTATCTGGTATACATACAATAACAACTGGATACAAAAATCCTAAATGCTCTCCTCACCCCAAGCAGGACAACAAGGGCTAATATTTCCAAAGCGCAGCCCACATGGCATTCAAAAACCCGAGAATATTGCTGCACAGCAACGACCCCAGAACCCACCACCTGCCAACCATCCCAGGCACATACCTGGTCTTCTCGGCTTTCTGTACCTCTATCTGCTCCAACTCCCCTCTTGATTCCTCCTCCTTGACTCTCCTCAGCGCAAAGTACCCCCTGTCGGCTCCATCGCGCCACTCACCCTCAAAAAGCCCCATGTTAACCGCATCTCTCGCGATACCAGTCCTCGTCAAGAGCAAAGTATCGCTCCCCTCGACCTTGGCCAGACAGTTATGCCATGGCGTCGGGATCTGGAACTCGTAGTCTGGCCTGGAGTTCTCGGACATGGAGATAAGCGATTTGCGGTCTTGGGCTGGGTGAACTGTGCCCTTGGGGAAGAGGCGGATGCCGAATTTGGGGCCGCTGTTGGAGTGGCTGTTTCGTGTGATGTTAGCCTTGATGAACCCGGTTAAGTTAGGGAAAGGGAATCCATACGCGTGGATGGAGAGGCGGATATGGTGTGGGAAGAGAAGCTCGACGAGGTTTGAGTAGGCGTGGTTCCTCTAGATGGATGGGTTAACAATGCCTCATCGCAATGCAAGGTGCAGATCGATGATAGAGGATGACTTACGGCAATCATCTCAGCAGCAACACTACTCGCAATCCGCTTCTTCTGCTTCATCCCGGCCCCGAGGGCCGCCAAATGCCCCGCCAAATCCTCAAGCATGAACCGCGACTGCCCCTGGTACAGCTTGATCGTGCCCGGGTCCTTCTGCGCAATCAACCCCCGAAGGTGCGAACGGTCGATTCCGCCGATTTTCTCGAGGAGAAGACGGCATTTCTGTGCGCTCTCTGTGCGTGTAGTCTCGATGGGTTGGGGTATTGAGACCGTGTCGAGCATCTGTGGCGAGAACGTGGATGTTGCCTCAGGGTCTGAAAAGAAGAGGTCCTCGAGGCCGGTGAATTGGATCAGGTTGTTGCGGGATTGGGATCTGAGGCTGTATTGGGTTGCGAGAGTGTGGCCGTATTCGTCCACGGTAGCGTCGTCGACGCCAACTGTAGCACGTTAGCATTTGTTATGGACGGTCAGGTTAGGTGGAAGGTCCTCACTGCAGTCCGAAAAGACATGGCCATCGCTGATGATCCACAAAGTCGCGCCGCGGGAATAAATGGCGCAAACCTGCTCCACGAAGGCATGAAGATGCTGCAGGGCATGATACTCGGCTGCATCCGGGAACCTTCCCGCGACTTTTTCGGGATTCGATGATTTGCATGGGAATGCTGGGAGGCAGAACTGGATTTTCCGGTTGTCCTTGATGAAGGGGTAGGTCTTGTTAATGAAGTGCTGACGGCCACCGCCGGTGAGCCATGCGTCGTCCTGGCTTGTGTTTTTGAGGGTCTCTTCGAAAAGATCGGCGATTTGCTCGGCGGTCTTGAGACACTCTGGGTCTGGGGAGTCTGAGGGGTGGCTGCCACTGGTTGTGAGGAGCCGGGTTTGGAGGAGGAGGAATGTCTTCGCCCAGTCCCAGAAGGCTGGCTGTAGGCTGTTGTGAGAGGGTTTGGAGAGAAGGATTCCACGGACGGGAGTGCAGCTGGGCTCCTGGAGCTCGCGGATTCGGAAGGTATGTGGCTCTTCAAGCAAGCCTGACTGGAAGGGAAGTGTGGTTTGGATCGTCTTGATGACTTTGCCAGAGGGGAGCTCTGTTGACTCAGAGGGCTCCGCATCCGAGAAAATACGCTTCCGTATATCAGACCAGCATGAACGAATGTGCTCAGCATGTCTGCCTTCAGAAACGAGCAGTGAGCCGCTTTCATCACGAAGGTACATCCCGGCCACATGGTGGTAGACGGAGGTGCCGTGATTGATCGACGGCATCCTGTAAAGAAGTAAGGTATCAATATCACGCAAGATAAGATTACGCTGACTTTGCAGAGAAGTGACTCGACATGCTTATGAGGGTGGACTCGATCGTCCATCTTTATAGACTCTGCCCTTGCACTCCCTTGGCAAATCCAAAGCGTAGGGGGTTCACGCTGTTATCCCAGCTGGTCGTGGCTGATTCGACCACATGCGCAGGGGTCTCAAGCTGACATGCATCCAACAGCGCCGTGATCGCCAGAAGTGAGATGGATCGGGCGGCGCAATCGAGCCGAATTCTAGAGAAATAATTCTGCAAGATTGCTGTGATTATTTTGGGAGACGTGGCAACGGGGCGGAGTTTTACATCTTGTTGCCCGATCAGAGTGGCTTCGCGATTAGGGTTGTTTTCTTTTTCTTCCACAAGGTCTGGAATTTCCTTTATGTTTGTGGATCGCGATCTTCAACTCGAGAGCATCGATTAAGCTATCAGAGAAGATCGAACCTCAACACCATGTTGTTGACAATCTGCGTCTTCCTCGTCGCCCTGATAGGCATCACCACCGCGGTGCTGGTATATCTCTTCACTCCACCGAGCCACTTCCCCAAGGACATCCCGACTATTCCATTCTACTATGCTCTCCTGCCCCTCGTGAGGGACAACGATCAAGTCGACCTGTACCGGAAATACCTCGAACGCCCGCTCACAGAGTCCGGCGCAGTGAAGCTCTTCTTCGGCGGACGCTGGAACATCCTCGTCCGCAAACCAGCCTACATCGCGGAAGTGCTGAAGAACGAAGACATTTACGCGAAGAGCGGGAATCAAGTCAAGATCCCACATGGAGTTCTGGCCGAGTACACCGGGGAAAACATCATCAGCGCCCACGGCGAGAACTGGAAGCTCTACGCCTCGATTTTTAAACCCGGGCTACAGCAGGACTATGATCCTGCGCGGGTCTGGAGCAACGCGAGCCTGCTTGTCCGGCTTCTTGACGAGACGCAGGCAGCTGAGGGTGCTGTCAATGTGAACCCGATTCTCCAGCGCTATACGCTGGCGAATCTCTCGGAGGTGTTGCTCGGATCGACCTTCGAGGTATGTCTCGTAACCCTGATTTAGAGACGATGTTGACAGGTATAGACGCTGCAAAGCCCAAATGCACCACTGCACGCTTTTCAACTGCGAATCAAGCCGAAAATCTTCGATCCAGTCTTCCTGAACTTCCCATTCCTCGATCATCTCAAATTACCCACTCGACAAGAGGCAAGGAAGGTCGTCCGCGAATTCACTGACGAGCTGTGCCGGACCGTCCAGAGCGGCCACTCAACCTGCCACGAGAAGGGACAGCACAAGCACAAGAATCTCGGCTGTCGACTCCTCAGCGCCTTTGAGACGGGCATTCTCACTGAGAAGCAGCTCCAGCACAACATGATCAGTGCCTTTCTCGCGGGTCATGAGAATCCCCAGCTTCTGCTGATCTCCGCCTTATTCCTGCTCGCTGAGGACACGGTACCCCCTCCCCGGAAAGTAAATGAGCCAACCTTACTTGGGAAACTGACAGAGCCATGTAGGACACCCAAGAAAGACTCCGGACCGAACTCTCTTCCCTCGGAACGCGAGAACCATCATACGCAGACCTACAATCCCTCCCCCTCCTCACAGCAGTCATCTACGAATCCCTTCGCCTCTACCCTCCAATCTCCCAGCTCATCAACCGCCGCACAACGCACCCAGTCCTGCTAGGTGGCAAAATCCCCATCCCCGCGGGCACATACGTCGGGTACAACGCGTACTCGACAAACCGCGACGTCGAGTTCTGGGGCGAGACCGCCGAGGAATTCAACCCGGAGCGCTGGGGCACGACGATGGACGAGATCAACGCGCTCTTCCGACGGGCCAATGCGAGGGGGAGCTTCATTAGTTTCCACGGGGGAAGGCGAGCGTGTCTCGGTCAGAAGTTTGCCATGCTCGAGGCGCGTGTTACCCTGGCGAAGCTGGTGCTTGAGACCGCGTGGGAGGTGGACCCGTTGTGGGTGAGGAGGATGACGCCGGTGAGTTCCAAGGTTTACCAGTGGGTTATGACCTGGATGTGGCTGATGAGTTGGTATTCTACAGGCTGGTCCGCTTTATGCGCGGAACTTGCGGCTTCGGTTTTGCAGGATCCGGGGCTGAGTTTTAATTTGATGAGTAGAATCTACTGCGTATCTTTATCCATGATGCGAAAGCGTATATCTGAGCTGTATCGATGCATTGAGATGTCAATTTGAGACCACTACCACTTTCTAAACTTGATAAAACCTTAATAAAAGCCATTTCGACCCTGAGTAACGATATTCACAGATCCACCGTAACCTTGCACTCTCCCTCTGACTCGACCGAACGTCCTACAAGGCTGAGATGCTCCAAACCATGGGTCTTCAACGACGGGAGGGAGTATTGACTGCACCACGTCTCACTCTCTTCGTGTCCACTCGACGAACAGCAGCAGGTCCACGTGGCGGACACCTCTGCAGACTCAGCCATGCACCCTGCTGCCGACAGTTATTTCGGTCCGAGAATGCCGCTGCATTGGGGCGGATGACTCTATTCCTGGCGAAGTTGCGGTGTTGATCTCTTGGCGATGGCTGGCTGTTGGGACATCGGGACACGAGTCTCTCTTCTCGAATGCGGATGAGAAACGAAGTGTCTTGCTTACACAGTGTACCCTCTTCGACGCCCAGATACTTCCAACGAATAGGATCAGATCGCAGTGTTCATCGATCAGGTAGTGGGGAGCGCTGTGCAGGCGAGGAGGCGTCGTGCATTGACGATATCCATATTCTGGGCACGATTGTCGCCAACAGCTTCTGAACTGGGAGACTGGCCCGCTGATCTGCCGTACTTTCGGCCCCCGGCCGAAAACTTTCGATCGATTTAAGGTTGTCGCGAAGGGCTGGCTCCCTGCGTGGGGGCCGATGCCACGGTTGCCGATGCTGACGGAGCTATGGGTTCTTTGACTTCACAGCCATCGGCCCATCGGCCGTCGAGGCTCTCTGAGGGTTTGCTTTTTTCTTTCTAGTTTCTCGTCATGCGTGAGAGAGGCGTGGAAGTTGTGTTACACAGGGCTGTGTGGCCCGCAGTCGTCGACTGGTCATACATATCATGAGGATCCGAAGGCTCGCTTTCCCACTGTATCT